>NC_133622.1:141170176-141470176 GCF_048593235.1 Sminthopsis crassicaudata | reverse complement strand
AAGTTTTCAAATTGATAAAATTATTTCTTTTTTATACAAATCACACATATATAGACTAGAACCCCCAGTAAACATTTTCTTCAGGTCATACAGGCTATATCAACAAGTTATTTTCTATTAAAAAAGCTAAAATTAGATTAGATGAAATATAGAGTTCTGTAAACTCTAAAGCACTATAATTGTAAGCTAATATTATTCTGCTGACATTATTATAGAATCATTACAAAGTTTTCAGTATGTTCTTCTAATCTAAAGTTCCATTTCAATTTCTTAAATTCTGTGAACTAGTAACAGGAAATTCAGACCATATATATAAATCATCAATTAGGCCATAATATACAATAAATATTACCTTTGGTTTAGAATGGAAGGTTGATCTATGTTCCATCCACCTCCACCTTCAGTAAGCCTGGTCACCTGCTTTGTCAGTTTATTTGAAATATCTTCGCATTTGTTCATAAGTCTTATAACTACATCCCTTTCTTGGATCAATGTTTTACAGTGCCATATTAAGTCTTCTGACAACCCATTTGTCTTGCACATTTTTGTAAACTGTGGGGGGAAACAGGAGAAAATAATTCAACAGTATAGTTTGAGCATTTTTTAAAAATGCTAATTCTATTCTGTCTTCCTTACTAGGAAGAATAAAGTACCTTTTATTAGTTTCAGCTTTCAAAATATCCTAAAGTACAATGACAAAGATTTTCTCAAGACTTACTGAAACTCTTATCCTCTATCAGTTGAACTTTGGCCCTTCTATTTCCATTTTGTTCAAGATACATTTAGATATACAACTGTCACATAAAATTCAGCATGTCCAAAACTGAACTCTTCCCTACAAACATGGCTTTATCATTTACGTCTCCCAGTCATTCTTTGATTTTTCAAGGCCTCTATGATCTGATATCATCTTACTCATGCAATCTAATTTCCTTTTACTCAACACAAACACTCTTCTCTAACATCTCTGCTTACTGTATAGTTCATATATCACATTGCCATGCTCCTGTTTCCCACTAAATGACCTTTTTCCCCCTCTCTACATACAAATGAAGCTAAATCCATTCATCTTTCAAGGCCCAAATGAAGTTCCCATGAAATGAAGTTTTTGCAGCCTAAAGCCTTTATTATATACAATAAGACATGTTAAGATTTATTTTTCTAATTAAATTAAAATTTCTCCATAAGAATATGCAAAACACATTTAAGTCTAACACCCACCCTAATTTGTCTGAGGAGAAAATATAGATAAGATTAAAGATTTGAAATCAGATTACGTAAAAATAAATGAACTATCCTATCCCTTTAGAAATAAGTAAGCTTTAAAGGGTGAGAGAAGAAGACAAGATAGGAATCCTTGGGTGGGTGGGGTTAAATAATAGCAAAGCAAGTTGTGGAACAAAATTTAATTAAAAAGGCAGCAGGGATAGGAAAAACATGTGTATGTATGTGGGAGATATGTGGGTGTGAGTTTGTATAAATATGTATATATCTATATATATACACATAAAATATATCTTTTCTTAACTGTAGCTTGCTTGGGGGTGATAAGGGGAATGAAAGGGGAAAAAAAGAATTAAGTATTCAGCAAACAACCAAGGAATACTTTACAAAGAAGTAAAGAAAAAAATAGACATTCATGAACAAACATAATCTCTTCTACTAATATATTCTTTCTTGATCTAGTAATTTGTTATGTATTTTGAACTCTCCCTGATGTTCTACTGGGCACACGACAATATTCTCTTTTTTTAGCTTTATTCTGGTTTGCATTTCTTTTGTTTACCTTTTTTTCTTACATTGTTTTTTGAAATAAAATTTTAAAAAAAAGAAAGAAAAAGAGAAAGAGAGAGGGAAAGAGGGAAAGAAGGAAGGAGGGAGGGAGGGAGGGAGGGAGAGAAAGGAAGGAGGAGTTTTTCAAGATCAAAGACAAGTTTGTGCTGAATTGAACACAGAAAACACTGAACACTTCAGTAAATGTCTAAAAGATGACTGAAAAACTGAGGTTAATGCATACATCAAATTCTACTAACTAGAAATATATCAGAGCAAAAATATTTTAATTTTAAAAGAATTCACACCTCCTTCAATTAACATAAGTCTTTAAGAATTCAGAATGATTCAATAGTCCAAACAGTTACTTTGTTCTTCCTCCTATATCCCTTTTTCTAAAGAAAAATTATGATTTTTATAATTAAAAGTAAAAACAAAAAACTTAAATTAACTACAAATTGGTGAGAGAGGAAATAGGACAAAAATACAAAGTGATATCATGCTAATAGATTTGATCTATCTGAATTTCACATGTCATTTTACCTTACACTAAGTTCCTCCCAAAATTAATGTTTGTGTGCTGATACATCAAATTAAATGAGAAAGTCTTTTTAACTGACAAATAATTTTCATTCAAAATCATCCTAAATTGAACTTTAATTCATGAATTTGCTAATTTTTTTTTACTATTGCTACATTTATGCTATGAAAAGATCATGATTCTTCATGAATTATTCTTCATTGCAGTCTTTTCCTTTTGCTTTGATGTAAATAAAATAGCTTTCAAATGTGCTACAGCATGGATCAATTTAATAGTAAAAATGGAGAACCATTCAATAAACAGCTGCTTTACCAAGTTAAAATAAGATCTGAATCTGTTACTTCCTTAATTGAAAAACTAAATATAAATTTTAAAAATTCCTTTTACAATTAAAGTATATACTTCATTTTTAAGAACAGATGATGAATACTATAAAGCTAAGTGAGATTTATTAAGCTCCTGTATGTAGACACTTTGCAAATAAAATTTCTGAGCAACTTAATAGAAAAAAAAATTTTTTTACAAAGAACATCATGATATAACATTAGAAAAGACCCCAAAATGGCCTGATTGCCAAGAATCTTAGTTAGTACAAATGAAAATCCTATAATCTATATCTACACAAAGAAAAGGAAATCATCTGTTATGACAAAAACATTATGATTCATGTCGGCTCATTTAACACATTCCTCCAAGCAACAGCAAGAAGCATATTAGCGGGTTAAAGTAAATCATGATCATAAAATGGCCAAGTTTATGCAAAATTCAAATGGCAGAATTTTAATATTTAGTAACATTGTTAAGCATTTTACCCTTATGAAAATTGGCGGCCATTTTAAACATCTAGTATATAGAATTGAGAGAAAACCATTATTAGCAGCAGTAAATCAGAGTTTTTATAGGGCACAGTTGCAAAATCATTGGACTGAAAGCAAAGTCAGAATACCCCGGTGACTAGTCCAAAATCCTCTAACTCCTTGTTTAAGTACAACCTTAATTTTCCTCATCTGAAAACTAGTTGGATTGTATCTCTATCAGTTCTAAAATTCAATGGATTTATATTTAAATACATTGATCCAAGTAACTCCTACTAGCTCCAAATTTAAAGTAATACTCTGAAGAAAATAATAAGACAATTATAACAAAACTTCATTTATCTTTTAAGGCTGAAACAACAGTTGTAACATCAAGTAACTGAAATACCCATTTTTGCCACAAAGTGTCACTATTTCTACATAAATTATTAAGTATCTAAAAATAGTCTTAAAAACATAATAAAATGAGTCTCACTAAAAAAAAGAGACTTTTGAGCTTATGGTCCATACACAGCAAATGCAGCTATGTTTTTGGGTTTAGGAAATTTGTACTTAATTTCAATTCAACTTGGTATACAGGACGTACATAGTAAAAACTAAATCAAAGATGAGCCTTTGAAGCTGACTCTGGCTGCGTTTACCATCCAAGACTCAAAGTACTTTGGTCACAAGAGTAGACCACTAAATAAATATATGAAAAGTTATAAAACTGAGCTAATTACTAGTTCTCTTGAAAAGACATTTAAACTGATTATATTCCTACAGAATTCTAAACATCCTGACAATAGAAGAAATCTAATATTAAAATTATAGTTCTAAAAATATTAACAGAACATTTTAATTTATAAAAAATATAAACAAACATTCTGGATAAAGATTATTCCCAAACTCATGTAAAAATATTGACAAATATATTAAGTTTAATGAAAATACTTAACATTAACTTAGCACCTTTCAAATATCTTCATTAGTTTGTAACATACTAGCAAAAGACCAATATAGTTCATTACTATTCTGCAGAGTTAGAAACTCATTAAAATCAAGGAACACATAAAGTTGGTATAACTTTAAAAATATAAAAATTTCCAATGAATTATCTAATCCCTACTATAACAACAAAGATGTATTCTTTAGAGATCTTATTAAATACATCTATAAGAATTGTTTTAAATACTTAAATTTACAAAATAATTTTTTTACATTAAAATTTTGCCTTGTGGCAAAAAATTCTTTGATAATTGCTTAGTTTCCCTTTAAATGAGTATTAAGAAACAACAGAAATTTAGCTTTCAAAATAATAAAAAAAACATTTTCGGTGGTACATCATCATAAAAAAAACACCTAAATATTATGTAGTCACTAGAATGAATTATTGATTTTTTGGGGGGAAAGTAAACCAATGCTTTGATTTTTAAAAATAATTAAAATAAATATACATCTTACTGTGTCATTTGCTTTCCAACAAAGAAATTATATTTGTTTAAAAAATGAGTTGTGCTAGATAAGCTAATGTCTCTTTTAGTTTAAAATTTCATGATTCTGAGAAATATTTTGAGCTATAACCCAGGATAGGGATCAAAATAGCATATAATCCATAATTTTTTTTAAAAACTGAGGGATGCAAACTATTAAGGTTTGTAAAATCTATGTAAAATAATATTACAAATTACAGATTTCTAAAAGACCAACACTCATTTTCAGTTATATCTTTTAATAATAACAATAATAAAAATTGTTGAATTGAAATGAACTGTTTCCTACAATTCACTGGGGGGAAAAAAGATGTAAGTATGAAATCAAACTACATGTACTGTTTCAATCAATATTCACAAAAAAGCTCTAAATTCTATGTACTTTTATGGTAACTGCAGAATAGAAATAGCAAGTTGCTTTTTCACCCTTCTGTTTAAAATAACAAAAATATAAAATTTAAAGCTGGAAGGGGATTTTATGTGGAATGGGATAATAGGGAAACTACAGGATGAAGAGAAAGGAAAGCCAGACTTTTTGGGTTCATTGGTGGAGGCATCTGCCTTTACCAAAAAGGGTGGATAATTCTCCAAAACTACCAGTCTACAAATGTGCACAAGAGCTTCAAAAGACTAAGTCAACTTGTCTAGGGTCATTGAGGTCACTATTATACCAATCTGGCTCTCATTATAAAGCTTTATATTAATTTACATTTTTTCTTCAAGAAAGCATATAATACATTGGATAGAGAAGCAGACATGAATTAGGAAGCCCCAGTTTCTGAACATTCAAGCCATACTATTTGAACACTCTCTGTGTTTTCTATATTGCCTGAGTTACAAATGAATTGTTTTATCTGCACTAGAATAATCTCTGTACTGATGAAATCAGTCCAAACTAAAAACAAACAAAAAAGTCTTTTGTTGATTAAAGTGTTTTAAAGTGAAAGTTCAAAAATGAGCAAAATTTTTCAAGTGTTCCTAGGGTGGTTCTAAAAGTTCCAGACAAACTAGAATACTTTTTTTTTTTTTTTAAACACATTGCTTTCTACAATATGAAGATGTTTAATTTGCCTAAATCTGGAAAATTTAACAATTCAGTTTAATAATGTTATTATTAACAAATCATCATTAACATTTTTATCCTGGCTCTGGTCAGGTAGAGTATTATCCCTTAAAACATAATGTTAGTTTTCATGATTAAGATAATTAAAAATTGTTAGGCAAGAAAATCATAATGTAAGTAGATATCTAATACATAATCCACCCTCTGTGTTTACTTTTTTTTAAACAGGGAAAATATTACAAACAATTTTAGAGCCTCATTTAATTCTCTTGAAGCAATATTACCAATTAATTGGTAAGGAAAATATGCTTTCTACTTTTTTTGATTCCTCTGTTATCTTTTGAATATAGAACAGTATCTGGCATATCCACATCTGCCACAATATTACAAGTTATTTTTCTGTATTGGTATATTTGGGCATGTGGCTACAACAACATAAGGGTACTGACAATTGCCTGCTTTATTAAATAATGAATAATGGCCTGACAAGTTCAAGCAATTTAGGTCTATAATAACCTGCTACTCCCAAGTAAAAGAAAACAGCAAAGAGGAAAGAGAGCCCTTTAGCAAATACTTGTGTAAAGAAATCACTCAGGCAAAACCAAACAAGTTTTGAAAGGATCTGCTTTGACAGATGTTCTGTTCAAAAGCTTCAGGCAAAACGAATTTCATTATGAAATACTTGTAATGATGCATTTCAGTATTTTTCAAATACATTTTTACTATTTTTCATTTTTTTAAACAACATAATCACTTTTCCCCTTAAAGCCACTCAAAATAGTTGTAGATTAAACAAAATTATAACTTTTGCTTTCTTAGAAAATAAGTTTCATTTCTTTTTTAATTTTAAAATTATTACAAGACAATAAGTTTTTAGTGAATTGTTTGTATTATTGCTGCACAGGCCTAAAAAAATGACTGTTATAAGACTCCAAGTTCTCATAAAAATTTAAGCAAAACCTGACACAAGCTTTAAAGATTTCCTTTTATGCATTTTGCGTGAATAAAATTTGAAGACATTCTGTTGAAACACATGAAACTCAAAAAAGCACAGATACAATGTATAAGACACATGAAAAAGAAATGAGATTTTAGAACATGAACATGTAAAATGTACTTACCAGTAATTATGTCTTCTCCTCAACTAAAGTTTCAATTGTACGCTTCCACACACTTTTTTTTTCTATCTTTTGAATTTAAAAAACAGAAACAAAAACAAAAACAAAAAAATACTGAAGCTTGCTAGGCTCCATTAAATGACTGCATTGTTTAACCAGGAAAAACATGTTAAGGATTGAGTTGCTTTATAAAGAAAAATAAAACAAGCAATTGCTTCTTTTATGTTGAAGCTTGAAACACTTAGGCTGGCATTGTGAATCATGGCGATTCCCTGGATGTTGTTGCTGCTCCTCAAGAAATTGCTATAAAAATTCTGCCACATTCTTGCTTTCTGTATGGTTCTTTAGCAGAAACATATCAGAACAGGCTAGCAAACAACAACTTCTTAAATGTAAGCTCTAATTTCTTCTTCTGCAGTGAAATGAACCAAGTTTCTATGCAAAAGAATGAGTGACAGTATTGCTGGCCAATCAGCTTGGGTTTTTCAGGAAAATCACCCCTTAATTCATTCAAAATTAGGTCATATGACACTATTTGAAATGCTATTGGCTTAAAACAAATGTAGTGTTTGAACCTACTCAGGATAAGGCCACCCATCTATGCTTTTCTGGGCTGAAGATACCTTGACTATAAATGTACTGTGAATAAAAAAAAAAAAAGGGGCAGGAAAAAAAAAAAAAAAAGAATGTAGACTTACCAGAGCTTCCCAACTGTTAAAGGGCCGGAGCTCTGTTATCTTCTGAGCTTTTTTCTGAGAACACTGGGGAATCAAAGTGAGTTCACCAATTGAAGCCCCTTGTAGGAAGTGAAGTATTTTACCTTTGTAGCCATCCTCCATCACCTCCTCACCACTGCTATAATCCTCATCCAAAGAGCTCCCAACATCAGAGCCTGAATCATATTCAGAATCCTGAATTTCCTTTTTAGGATTGAAAAAAGTTTTTTTGCCTTTCTTGTTAAAACCATTCTGTGCTTTAACAGCACATTTTTGTTTCATCTTTGTTTTAGAAGTATTTTTAAGGTGATTTTGACTTTTTCTTGAGATAGCTTTTCCATTTGAAATTTCACTTTTTGAAGGATACTGTACATCTGTAAATATGATAAAGACAAAAACTATTGGAAATATAAGCTAAGAATACAAAACATCAAAGCATTTTAGCTTTTTCAGAAATAAGAGTGTAAACATATAATCAAATTTTTTCATTTGAATACAAGGATTCTTCTTTACATTATTGAGTTCTGAAAAGCTATATTTTTAATGGTGAAAAACGAGCTAAGCTTTGCTAATTCAATAATATTAAGTGGTATTAAATATTTTAGGTAAGAGCTATATAATGAGATAAATACTACAAACAAATCACTTTGCACACAATAAGTACAATTTTGTTGGGCTGAACTAATAAATGTAAATGAAATGAGCAATTAACAAAATTAAATGCAGTGAAATTCTCTGTAAAATAAGTTGATATATTTTGCCAATTTTAGTCACTATTTACTTTCCATTTGCTTTCAACTAGCAACAGGATGGATGCAGCAACAGAAGAATGGTATCTATTTGCTAGGCATCCTACATCCCACATCCTACTACTTCTGACCTCAAGTAAGAATATTATCTTGAGATAGCATGTGACACAGTAACTAAACCACTCATCTTGGAATCAGAAAGGTGTGAGTTAAAATCCTGCCTCAGAAACTTGCTGGCTGTGTGACCTTGGGCAAGTCACTTACTTTTGCGTAAAGTCCTCAATAGCAAAATGGGGATGATAAAAATTACCTAACTCTTAGGGATGTGTATAGATCAAATAAAATAATAAAATACTTAGCACCATGTTTGGCACATAGTAGTTGCTATAAAAATGTTAGCTATTACTTATTATTATTGTTGTT
Source organism: Sminthopsis crassicaudata (assembly GCF_048593235.1). NCBI lineage: Eukaryota > Metazoa > Chordata > Mammalia > Dasyuromorphia > Dasyuridae > Sminthopsis > Sminthopsis crassicaudata. Next base: position 141,461,506 of record NC_133622.1, on the reverse strand, counting down.
GTTGATAGAGCTTTCTTCTACTTCTAAAGGAAAAGTAGTAGCTGTCTGAACAAAATGAGTACAGTTCCCAACAGTAGGCTAACAATTTATGCTGGTATAGAGGAAACTTATGTTTGCTTAATTTGTTTTAATATCAAAGTGAAGAATATAGATATAGAAGATATAGAAGAAAAGAGATTTTTTTAAAAAGTGACAGATGTAAAAAAACAAAAAAAATTACATAGGTAAATTAATCCTATTAGTAAGCTTCTTCTTGTGTTCTTACCCATTGCTACCTTATTTGTAGTTGTGAAATCTGTATGCTTCATGATGATATGTGGCAGAGATTTACCTTGTTGATCTTCAGCAAAGACTCTTAAAGATTCCAAAGCTTCATTATACATCCATTCGTGTTCCTTAAGTACTTCTCTTAGTTCCTAGAATAAATGCATGTGCATTTTCAAAAATCCTAATCATAAAATCCACAAAAACCAGCTTATATCTTTGATTTTTAAAAAAATGTTTCTGGTGTTTATATATATATTGCTAATTTTGAATCAGAGAAGGGGTCAATTAACAGTAATAAACATGATTTTTAACATCTGTCTATGTTATGCATAAGTCAGCTAATCATTCAGATATTTAAAGAAGAGGAAAAAAAAGAGTAGGTTTTAAAGACACTTAAAGGTTTTAAAAGTTAAAGAACAAGTAAAATAGGATTTTATACCTAAATTCTTCTTTAGGAGAATACAAAGGATTCCTTAGGACTAAGTATTATTATTTTTTTTAATGTTTAAAATTCCTACAGAACAATTAATATTGTGCTGTAGAGGATGCACACTTAAAAAAAAAAAATCTTTTGAAGGCATGAATTAGGATATGGTTTATATCCTGTGCACAAAAAATACACAAAAAACTCTAAGGTCTGTTTTAGCCTAAACAAGATCAAGAACTCTCAAGGCTTAGTCAAATTCCCAGATATGGAGCTTCAGTGTGAACAGTCCTCAACATCAACTTTGCTGCATGGGGAAGAAAAGACCATATGTTCTTATGTATTTCAACACATCATGTATAGAGATGGCGAAAAGTCATGGTACTATGTGTAAGTCTTGTAATAATTTTTGGGTGTAATATAACTGATAATAATACCTTGAAGAATGTGTCAGAATAAAGTGTGTGTGGAGGGGGGGGGGGTTTCTTGTGGTTAATGTGGAGAAATAATAAGACACCTCTAAAAAATATCCAGCTATTTGTCTTTTGTACTTGTCATTGAAATAATCCCTCTGATAGCAATGGGTACCAACAGTAACTTGATAGAAGATAGCATTAGTTCTGTGGGCCATTTACAATTAATGCAAATAATGAATCCCCTGAAGCATGAAATCTCACTTCATATTTCCAGTGGGATGGAAACAATTACTGGAGTTTACATAATTATAATTCTAAGTAGTGAAATATCTAGGATTCATTATTGGCACCAATCAAAATCTAGCTGTAAATGACACAATCACTTTCCATACTTCATTTTCTTCGTTCACAATGCCAAAACAAACAAAAAGTCATAAAAACTTATAATGTCATGACTAAGTTACATAATTTCCACAAATGATTTACTTCTCCACTTATATTAAATTTATTTCTAAAATACCACACAGATAGGTGTTACAAATACTAGCAGAGGAATAGTAAAGTTAAGCTGACAAGATAAATTTGTTGATCATAATCTAGAAAATAAATGCTAAAATGGTTAATTTCCATATTAGATGATAAAATGATTCACAAAGAAATAATTAACATTTATTAAATTTACTTCAGATCTTCACCCAAATATAAATAAAAACATTTTCTTGTAGTTTCAAATGTTATATTCTCAGTTTAGCCTTTCAAATAAATATATTTTGCTAGACCCTGGGGGAGCACTAAAATTGAGGTAATGAAAACTCTGTTCTCATGAAATCTAAAAAGGAATATGAGAGACAAATATTTATTAAGTGCCTACTATGTGCCAGGATTGTGCTAAGCACCTTACAAATATTAGCTCAACAACTCTATGAAATAAGTGCTATTATTCTGAAAATGAGAAAATTAAGGCAGACAAAATTTATGTGACTTGCCATGGGTCAAATTGCTAGTATCTAAATCATATTTGAACTAAGGTCTTCTACCTTAGGTCAGTACTCCATTCACTGTGCCATCTAAGCTGCCTGATAAACTACCTCTATGCATTCACATAAACAACATTCCAATACTTTTTGATTTAATAAAATTAATTATATAATTCTAAGTGAAAAATATGCCTTTTCAAAACACTGATAGTTTCTTACCCGTCACATAATTTACAATGAGTTCTAAACATGAACTCTGATTAACTCTCTATTGTTTATATAATAGTCAATCTGAAAATTATTTACTAGTATAGTAATGCCAATAACCAAGCTAACGCATTTCACACGCTGACTTCACTCCTTAAAGGCTATATATACATGGCTAACTTCAAACTCCTAATTTTTCATTGTACAAAACTGTCTGATGTTCAAGTTAATTTTTTTTAAACTGTTTTTTCCCGTTATTTTATTTTTTTGTTGTAATTAACAATTGTGTGGGGACCATGGGACAAGTATTTAGCAGTAAAGATGATATAATCTATAGAAGTTGAATAAAAAAAACTTAAAACCCAATACATTTTCAGCATGAACATGTGGGAATTTGTTAAATGTCTTTCAAGGTCTACTCACCTCTTTAGCCAAACTGGGGAACTCTGTCTGTAACTTTGCTACAATTGCTTCCTGTTTTTCCCATTTATCCTCTGATTCTTCAAAATCCTTTGACTCTTCAAGCTGTTTCAGATCAGAATTAGGAGTTTTTTTAAAAAGCAAGAATCAAAAAAATTAATGTTCTAACCTGCCTAGGAAACCTAAATATTTAGAGATCTCAGAAATGGGAAAGATAATATCCAAAGTTTATTTGTGCTTATTTTAATGCAAAAAGAGTAAAAAGAAAAGTGGGTAATTAAAATAGCTAGAATATCTTGTTTAGGTATTTAAAATACTAAAATTACAATTATTAAAATTAAAATACAATTATTCTTTATTTAGAAAATATTTACAATATTTCCCCAATTAGGTTATTTTATAGTAAGTTCATCTGATATACATATTATGATATTCTTAACAAAAACCCAACAAATCAAAACAAATTCTTTAAGATCCATGACAATTAAAAAAAAAAAAATTAGTATGGATAAGTTAAACCTACAATTAAAAACATTCTGTTTCACTCATACTTGAATACTCCATTCAGTGTCAATCATTCATAAACCAAATTTAGTTTTACCTACTTTATCTATTCTTTGATCGGGCTTAATTACATATATAAATGATGCAAAGGACACATTACAACATAGAGAAAAACAAAGTGGATATAATTTTTATACTTCAATGACAGATTAAAGTAGCCAGTGTCAATCAATGGAAGAAAAGAAGGGGGGAAATGTCCCCAAACTGCAGTCAACTGCTTGATTTTATCGTTGATACTTGAATTCAGTTTAGTGCTCAATCTGTAAGTATTTATTAAACCCTGTGCCAAGCACTGTAGTAGACACTGGGATACAAGTGTAAAAACAGACCAATCTCTACTCACAAGGGCCACACATTCTGAAAAGGGGAAGAGTGTATACGTTCATGTGTTTAAAAATGTGAATAGGGACTGAACTTGTGATTAAATTGATTTAGGATGTCCTTCCTCTACTACTACTTCCTCTACTAAAGAAAGTCAGCACCTTCTCTGCAATCTATTATCTTAGATTCCTCCAGAGGGGTTAAGAAATCTGTACTGACAACAACAACAAAATTAGGTTCTGCACATATATATTGTACCTAGGATATACTATAAGATATTTAATATGTATGGGAATGCCTGCCATCTAGGGGAGGGGGTGGAGGGAAGGAGGGGAAAAACTCAGAACAGAAGGGAGTAGTACAAGGGATAATGTTGTAAAAAAAAAAAAGAAAAAAAAATTACCTATGCATATGTACTGTCAAAGAAAATGTTATAATTATAAAAATTTAAAAAAAAAGAAAAGAAATCTGTACTGAAAAGCTAGATAGCATAGCAGATAGAACACTGAGTGTGAAATAAGATGCCAGTTCAACTATGACCTCACTTACTAGCTATGTGATTTGGACAAATCAAGTGACCTGTTTGCCTCAATTTTCTCAACTGTAAGATGGAGATAGTAACAGTACCTAACTTTCAGGATTGTTGTGAAAACCGAGATATTTGTATACTTATTATAGTGCTAACAAGAGTAAACACTTAAATATTCCTTTCTTTCCATCCTTCTCTAAGTCACATAATTAGGGAGTGTCAGAGAGGTGGGACTTGAACCTTATGGATTCAAAGCTGGTTCTTTCATTCATTACCTATCCTACCTCTGATATATAAGTACAGAGACTAAAATATATATAATTATGTATGAAGATCAACATCTTACACTATACATCAAGATTAAGGCTAAAACGGGTATATGATGTAGACATAAAGGGTGATACCAAAAGCAAATTAGGAGAAGAATAAGAAATAGTTTGTCAATTCTATGAAGAATTTGACCAAACAAGAAATAAGAGAGTATTATAACACATAATACTTAATTTGGGTTATATTAAATTTAAAAAGGTTTTATACAAATAAAACCAATGCAACCAAGATGAAAAGGAAAGCAGAAAGCTGGGAAACAATTTTTATAGCAAGTGTCTCTGATAATACACACATATAAACACACAAATATATACAAAATGGAATGAAATTCATACTATGTCATTCCTGAATTGATGGTCAAAATGACCAAAAATGGTCAAAAGATACAAACAGGCAGCTTTCAAATAAAGAAATTAAAGCTATCTATAGTCAAATGAAAAATGCTCTAAATTACTACTGATTAAAGAAATGTAAATTAAAACAATTCTGAGGTATCACCTCAAAACTTATCAGATTGGCTAATATGACAAAAAAGAAAAATGAGAAATGTTGGAGGGAATGTGGGAAAACTGCATACTCATGCACTGATGCTGGAGTTGTAAATTGATCCAATAGTTTTAGAGCAATTTGGAACTATGCCCAAAGGGCTATAAGAGTGTATGTATCCTTTGACCCAACAATGCCACTACTAGGTCTGTTTCCCAAAAAGATTTTTTAAAAGAGGTTAAGGTATACAAAAATATTTATAGCAGCTCACTTTAGGGTGACAAAGAAATGAAAACTGAGGGAATGCCATCAATTGGGGAATGCTTGAACAAGTTGTGATATATAATAGTAATGGAATACTATTGTGCTTTAAGAAACAAGCAAGAAGATTTCAGAAAAACCTGGAAAGACATGAACTGATGCAAAGTGAAGTGAGCAAAACCAGGAGAACATGGTACACAATAAATAACGATCAACTGTGGATGACTTAGCTCTTCTCAGCAATACAGTAAGCCAAGACAATTCCAAAGGACTCATAATGAAAAATGCTAACCATACCCAAAGAATGAGGGGACTTGTTTTTATCTTTTACTATGTCTTCTGTAACAAAATGACTAATGTGAACATGTTCTGCATGACTGCATATGTAAAACCTATAGCAAAGGAGAAGGGGAGGTGAGAAGGAAAACACTTGGAACTCATTTTTTAAAATGTTTAAAAACATTTTTACATGTAATTGGAAAGATTATTTTTAATATGCAAATGTAGATTAAATACAAAGTAATCAAACACAAGATATTTTGAGGAGAGAAATTGGAAGAATTGAGAAAGCGTTCCAAGGAAGTGATGCTGTTCATACTGCAACTTGAAGGAAGTGAGGAATTCTAAAAGTGAGAAAAGAAAGTATTCTAAGTATAGGCAAAAGCATGGAGATGGGTGGGAGTATCATATGTGATGAATAGAGAGATGAACAATTTGGCTTCATGACAGAGTAAAAAGTGGGGAATAGTTTGGGGCTAGTCTGCATGAACTTTAAAAAAGTAAAGAGAGGAGTTGCTATTTTATCCCAGAAGCAAGAGAATTAACTTTAGTTGACTGAATAGGGGAGTACCATGGCCAGGTTTGCCCTTAGGGAAATTCATTTTTGGCAACAAACATGTAAAATAGTGTGAAGGAGAAAGATACCTGAGACTGGAAAATACAGAGAGGATTTGTTTTAATAATCTAGGTGAGAGGCAAAATTGAACTAAAGAGGAGATTTTTGAGGAGAGGTTATAGAACTGAAACAGCAAAATTTGGGAATGCATTAGATATGTGGGAAAAAGGAGAGAGAAGATATGCCATGATTATTTGCTTAGAACACTTAAAACCGGGAATTGGATGAGATTACCAAGAGAAAGATAAAGAGAAAAATGAAGAGGCCCTGTGATACAATGTTGTGAAACATTTATAAATGGGGGCAAAAAAAAAAAAGTCAAAAAAAGTAAACAAATCCTAAAGAAATACTATTAAAACTATTATATATATATATATATATATATATATATATATATATATATATGTATTTATTAGGCATCAACATTGTGCTAGATGCTAATATGGGAGACAAAATTAGAATAAGTCAATAAAAACAATTAACAAACTTGTCCTGTCCACTGTTGCCTAACCAAAATCATCTTGGGCCTCTTATTCTTTTTGTCTTTATTATTTCCACTCTGCCTATATTGCATTATTTCTACTAGTAATGAATTCCAAGGATTTAACTATCATTTCTGACCAAATGATTAAGGTCTTTATCTACTTCTAATCTTTCTCTTGACTAGTCCCATTTTCAATTGCCTATTTACTGAATATCTAAAATGAATGTCCTACAAACATCTTAAACTCAAAGATTTCCATCCAAACGCAAAGATATCTTCTTCCTCACCTCTCCCTTTTTCCTAATTTTCCTGTTACTGTCAAAGGTATCAGTGGCTCACAAACCAGATGTCCTGCTCAAATCCTCATTCTCTTAGCTTATCTCTATTTCATTTGCTAAGTCCTATTTCTTCTACCTTTTTTTTTCCCTGAGGCTGGGGTGAAGTGACTTGCCCAAGGTCACACAGCTAGGAAGTGTCTGAGACCAGATTTGAACTCAGGTCCTCCTGAATTCAGGGCTGGTGCTCTATCCACTGAGCCACCTAGCTGCCCCCGTTTCTTCTACTTTCAAAAACATCACTCCTATATGTACCCTTATCTCATTTGCTATCATAACTATGCTGGTATAGTCTCACTTTATCACTATTATAATAGTCGGTTGGTTGGCTTCTCTACTTCAAATCTCTTCTTATTCCATTTCTGACCCAGTTTATTTTCACTGGTTACCCCTTTGCTTGGAATTCTCTCTCTCCACACCTCCACTTCATAGATTCCCTCAAATGTCAACTAAAATTCTACATTCTGCAAGACTTTCCTATTTTTATTTAATGTTAAGGCCTTTCCTCTAAGATTATCTCCATATAACCCCATTTATACATGGTGTAAACATGACAAACACAGATATATTTATCTACATACAAATTTGCATTATGTGTGCTCCCACCCCAAAATTAGAGTGGAATTATTGTTGCCTTTCTTTATCTTCCCAACAGCACAGTGCCTGGTAGAATAAGTGCTTAACAAATGATATGGCAGGTATTAAGTTTAATTCTGCAGGCATTGAGCAGGGCACCAGAGATATAAAGTAAAAAACAAACAAACAAACCATGAAACAATCTTGAGATTGATTATCTTTATCCAGTGTTAAAAATACCCCACTGTTGAACATCTAAAATACTACATACTGTAAGCCAGTCTTCTCCTTAAAGAATTTCTATTTCCCTCCTTGTCCTCCTCCAAATAAATTTATACTTCCTTAAATCTAAGCAATAAAGATAAACTCGGCATGTCAAACAGAATTCCCCATAAACTAAATTCTCTTTCAAACTTTTCTATTTCTTTTAGGGACACCACAATCCTTCCAGGTTATTCAATCTTGTAATCTTAACGTCATCCAATCCTAACTTACTATTTGCACTGCATTAGATGAGTCTACTAATTACTTGTACTATATTAGAAAATCATTTAATCTGCTAGAATCTGAATTTCCTCTTTTTGGAAAATAAGGGAATTGGACATGGTGATCTCTAATACACCTTTCCAGGTCTAAATTTGTGTTCCTATGAAACTATTTATATCCTCTCTTGAAAGTTCATAGCACTAATATCCTATATTAACAGTAGGCACATGTATATATTACACACATATATTTATATCACATTTATATAGACTATTCCATTAAAATAAGATTTTTCCCCCCAAAGGTAAAATATGTGTATGTTGATATATCTTATCAATTAAATGCTTATTTTTACTTTACATGATAGATAATTTGGAGAAAAGTACAGTCACTTTAAACCAAAGATGTTGATTTTATGCTCTATTTCATATTCAAATGAACAAAGCAAGTAGGAAATTTTAGGTTGGAGAAGACTCAGGGATGATATAACTATCTTTGAGTATTTGAAGGAGCATCATGTAGAAGAGGGATTTGACATGTTCTTTTTAGCTCAAAGGGCAGAACCAGAAGCGATGTGTCTAAGTTACAGAGACAAATTTTGGATAGATATATTGAGAACTGTATCAGGATTAAATAGGTCTCAAGGATGTTTTCATCTTAATTAAGTTTTAATTTAATTGGAGACCTTCAAAAAGAAACTATTATATGTGGCAAGGAGATGTAGAGGACTTGCCTTAAGTGTGAAACCCACAAAGACTGTAAAGGGTTAAAGGGGACTGTACTATTAAGGGGTCAGGTGGTTCTCTATAAGCCCCTACAGCTGTGAATCATAACATATGTGAATGAATTGTAAATCAGCCTTTACTGAGGCAGATGTTGCTTGTGAATTGGGAATAAAATAAATTGGAGGAAAGAGGGAAGAGGAGAGAAGTCAGATAATGCCTCTCACAGTCTCCTTCTATCATTATCATCCTCTCACCTGAAGGGATCTATTCTGCTGGACAGAATTAGATCCCCAGCAGGTGGCTCCTGTAAAGGGGGGTAGGGGGGGCGGACATGTAGAGATTTCTTTCAGGCATGGTTTTAAATAGAAACAATAGAGTTCTCTACCAACTCTCTTATTTTGTGATTCTTCGAACTATACTCTTGATTTAGAAATACTAATAATCCAAGTGTTATCCGTCTATTTTTCTTGTTTTCCAAGGTACCTAGAATAGTGCTGGTTTCAAATAGTATAAATTGCTATTACATTTAAAATATATATTAATATAAATGAATATGTGCGTGTGTGCCAATATATCATTTTCATATTGCCTCTCATTTATCTGCAGAAGGAAGTTAGATGTATTATCAGAGGTAGTCAAATTTATTATTATTATCCAGAATATTTGGCAATTATTAATCATTTCAGGAATTCCAATAGTTTCTGGGGAACAAAAGAATCTAATGAAAAAGAAAATAGAAAATCATTAATTTGCTACGCATTTTAAGAAGGCACACTCAATTTTAGGTTAATCTTATCACTTTCTAAATAATTTATCAGAAATCAGCTGGGAGAGGCAAGAATACTTAGATTTTCTTAATAGATTTTAAGACATGGCTCAAAATTTCATCACTATCACAAAAAAAAAAGAAAATTAAGTTTATCATCTTTGTTTGATTTGACTAATAGCAGACACAAATGATCAAGAGCAGCTATAATAAGGGAGAGAAAAAGTTTGGCTGCACAAATCTAAACCTCAAGCCTGAGCACTGATTAAAAAAAAATATCAAATCCAACAAAAACAAGTAATAAGGGATTCTACTGATTATTTAATGATGAAATCTGTACTACTATGCAAATCATTCTCTTTGCTTTAAATCTAGTTGAGAAACTAGAGAGTAGGAATGCTATTTTTTTCATCAAGGTCCACATAATTTCATGAATCCTTCGCTAGGTATCCTCTATAAAGAAAGGAAAGACCTACAGATTTCAAAGTCAAAAGTCCTTTGTTATAAAATAAATTGATGAGATTTAGTTCTAATAATGTGCCTAAAATACACCTATACTCAAAATAGGACACTTGTTTTCATTTCCTAACTCATTGAAGATTTCAAAATCACAAAGCATTCTTTAGATCAGTGGTCCTCGAACTTTTTAAATAGGGGGCCAGTTCACTGTCCCTCAGACTGTGGGAGGGCCGGACTACAGTAAAAACAAAAACTCACACTCTGTCTCCAACCCTCAGCCCATTTGCCATAACCCGGCAGGCCACATAAACGTCCTCAGTGGGCCACATCTGGCCCACAGGCCGTAGTTTGAGAACCCCTGCTTTAGATGACAACTGCCTTTCCTCACTAGCCATTGAATACAGCAAAATGGAGTTCTTTTCTACAAGAAATTTTACTAGGACGAAAATAAAATGTGTATGTTAGACTGATTTCCAAACATTTCCAAACTTTTAAAAAAATTAACCTTGTGTGTCCTAAAAATCACAGGATCAAATTGATATTTTGTTATGTCACAAGATGCCAAAGTTGATGTCATGAGGAAAGAAAAATTATATTCCCAAAGTACTGATTGGTATCTACCTCAGAAAAGGTGGCTTTAAGAGGCATATTTCTTCCAAAACAGAAAATGTGGGAAAATGTTTTGCTTGAAAAGCAAATTGCTTACAAAAATTTTCTTTCTCCACCTCCACTAGGGGCAGGGAATAATAAAGAAAAATTGATAAAGAATGGAGGGGGGAGAGGGAAGGGGAAGGAAAGGAGGGTGAATGAGGCATCTTTTAAAAAATTGCATTGTACAGAAAGAAGGTCAGAAGGAAGCACAAGACACTTTGATGTATAAGCTTAAACAGAAAAAACAAGCTATACACATTATAAATCTGAAGTTTCATTTATAAATGTATAATAATTTTTCTGCTCTACTATATGGAAATTCCCATATCATCTGGTATTTAAGTTCAGTAAAAACAAAAAACACCAAAACATAAGTTTGAAGATGCTAAAGCCTTCCTTATCTCCATAAATTGTTAACTCAAACAAAAGTTATTCGGTATTGACAGCTATGTTATAAACATAGGAGTGAGAAACATTGAAAATAAAATGACAGATTAACGAGCAACAGAAGGAATACCATGTTAAACCCTGTTATCTGCTCTATTATACCAGTTAAGATATTTGATAAAAAGGCTTCAGAATTTTTTCAAGACCCATACCACTCACATCCAAAGATGTAAAAAGACATCCAACATGTCTTAATATCTTCATTCAAAATATCTATTTAAAAAATGATCTGTCAAAACTGATTAGTTTTCTAAACATGCTACCATGTTTGTAACCACTACCAAGTCTTCAAAACAGTTTGTAACCCAAATACTGTTTAGAATTCTAAACAAAGAAATGAACAAAAATATCTGTAAAGCCTCACAGATTATTGGGTAGAAGGGGAAACTTTCTTATGTGATTATTAACCAAGAAAAGAAATTAAGGAATTAAGTTAATTTTAGATGAAAACATCAGCTATAATAGTATTCTGAGCCAAAAAATATGAGTAAAGTGTAACTTACAGGATTGAATCGTTTCCTTTTTACAGTTTGATCATCATCCTCATCTTCAGAGGTGTATGAGGAAGATGAATCTAATTTTCTTTTCCGAGGTATACCTTTAAGAAACAGAAAAATCATACTAAAAGCTTGTAATGCTACAAGACCACACAATTAGTACTATGGAATATGAGTAAAATCCTTTTACAAATAAGGAACTTCTAAAAGCTACTTCCATCTACTAGAACGTGGCCCAAACTAATAGACAACACAATGTGTTTTCTAATTCCAATCTACTCTTAACATGGTTGGCCAACTAGCACCCCTTGGATAACAAAGGTTCATGTAAAGTTTTAAAGTGGAAAAAAAAAAAAACCCATTATGAATTGTATGTGTATGTTTGTATACATCTTCTAAAATTTCTATTTTAACAGACAAATCAAGTCATTAGCCAATAATTAGTAATATGTATCATAACATTTTTAAATGTTAATTTTAACTAAGACTAGAGCACTCAGCCTAGAATACTGATAAATTTTAAACTTCTATCTTTTGTCTGGATAGGTCTTTATAAAAATATTCTGCCTGGAGTTCTTGATCTCAATGGTGAATTAATAAGGTGAAAAGAAGTATCTCAATAGAGATATCATCAATGCCCTCTATTTACTCATCCTTTATCCTACTTTTAGAGCCAAAAGCATATTTTTTCAAAGTCTGTGGGTTGTTTTTTTTTTTTTTTTTGCTAGATTCCAAATATAAAAAGATGAAACACTAAAATCTAATTGCTACAATGCCAAAACAAAAGAAATCATATCAGAGAAGGGAAAATATTTTTTAGTTGGGGAGAATTATGGAAGGCTGCACAGAGGCATTTGAGCTGAAGGACAGAACATTCTAAGTATAAGCAACAGTACAAGCAAAATCACAGAAGTGGAAAAGTACAGGATGTATGATGTAAAAAGAACGCAAAGACAGATTGAAATCAAATCAAGAATGCCAGAAATCTGGATTTTAGACAGACAATAAGGAATGACTATAAATTTAATGAACTATAAGTTTCTGTTACTGGAATAGATGAGTGGAAAATGGCAGTACTATTGATAAATTGTCAATATTGTAATTCTGGAAAGAAGCAGAAGAAAAGCTTGAGATAATGGGATATTCAGATGGGAAATCAGTAAGCAGTGGAAAACACAGGGAGAAAAGAGAAAAAGAGGAGAAAGGGTAAGAAGGGGGGTAAAAAGCTTTGAGGAACGCTAAAGCCAGTGAAGGGGGAAAAAATATGTTTCAGTAGTTTTTAGAATAGTTTCAATGAAGTATTATGGTTAAAAAAAAAAAAAAAAAAGCTAGAAAGCAAGGGCAAAGAAACAAATGGTCCTTGGAGTCAAGATGGCAGATTAGAGACAATATAGCTAAACTCTCCCAACATTGCCCGGCAATGACTTTAAAATAGCACTTTAATTCAAAATTTGGAGTGCTAGAATCAATATAAGCTCAGGGTAATTTACTTTTCCAGCCTAAGAAGCCTTATCAGTTCAACAGAAGATTATGACACCTAGGTGGAGGCTCAAGCTCAGAGATAAAAGGATTGGACAATTAGTTAAAAAGAGATTACAGGGGACTACTTGCTGGCACTGATTGGCACTTCTATTGCCTTTACATTGTTTTGGATTGCATTTCCAAGGCAGAGAGGTGATTAGTGATTAGTTGCAAGAGAGCAGGGACTCATAGTTCTAAAGCAAAGAGGAATGACAGCACTTATTGCTACAGGGGACCAGAATGCAGTCCCCAAGAAGATGACAAACTCTTTCCAGGATCATACCACCTTTTCAGTACTCTATATAAGTGCTTAATAAACTACTGATATGCAATTATTTATAATGCCAGGGAAATAAAACAATGAGAACCAAACTATCAGGTGATATGAAGATATGTCTTCCTGGTCTGAAGATTTTTAGATATTTATTAAATACCAGACCAAAAAGAACCGCTAAAAAAGTTGGGGAGAAAAAGAATAAAAGAACAATGAAAAGAAACAGAATTTTACTTAGTGTGCATTCAAATAGAAAATCAAAGACAGAAAAATGGTTCTACTATTATTACTATTCCAATTTCAAACTAAGCCTTTGACCCAGAGATTTCAATACCAGGTCTACATTCCAAAAAGATCAAAGGAAAAAGAAAAGGATCTATATGCACAAAAATATTTATAGCTCTTTTTGTGGTGACAAAGAATTGAAAAATGAGGGAATGCTGATGACATGTGTTGTGAGAAATGAAAAACATGGCAAGACTTATTTGAACTGATGCAAAATGAAGTGAAATGAACAGGAGATCACTATGCATAATAAATGGTAATATTTTAATGATGATTAACTATGAAAGACTTGATTTTTATGATCAATACAAAGAAATCGTGATAAAAATGCTATCCTAAACTCTAGGGTGAGAATTAATGAACTAAGTGAAAAATGAAGTAAATTTTTCTTTTTTTAATGGCTAATTAAAAATGTTTTGCATGATTTCTCACACGTATAAGTGCTATTACATTGCTTGCCTTCTTCTCAATAAGTGGGATAGAAAAGGGAGAAAAATTAGGAAATCAATTTGAAAAAGAAAATACTAAAAATAGATTGAAAATTAGAAGTAAAAAAAAAGTAAATGGGCAGAATGAAATAAGCCTCTATAATTTAGAAGCACAAATAGTAGCTTAAAAGAATCTTAAACCTGAGAGGTTTGCTTGATTATTAGGACAGAGGGGATCTGAATGTGGCTACATTGGGCTGAGAGGAGGAGGTATCAATGGTAAAAGAGATATTAAAGATTTACTTCAAGAGTGAAGGTTAAAGTAATGCGATATTAAATCACTGAAGGCAGAAAAGATAAAAATTTGCTAAGTGGTAGGTAATTTTATGAATTGCTCTTCTTTTGTACATGGGATATCTAAATTTTCATTTTTGTCTGATAAAAGCAAAGACTTCCCTAAGAACTAGTCAACAGATTATTAATAACCCAAGTTTCATCTCCTATTAAAATTCATAATTGAAAGAAATATGCTGAAAGGTCAATTTGCAGAATGTGCTACAGATGAATGATCTTTTAAAAATGGCATCCCCCCTTTTACCTGCCAAAGTCATATTGTTTCTGGCACAATCATTATTAGAACTCAGGTCTTTTTAACCTCTAAAACCTGGACATAGCTGTTTGCATGTTGTCTTTCCCATTAGACTAAGCTTCTTGAAATCAGAACTGTTTTTTGAGTTTCTATCCTTAGCATTGTATCTGACACATAGCAGGCACTTAAATGCTTCTTAATTATCTAATGTTCATTTCAATATACCATACCTCTGAAGACTATAGGCTTTTGCAATAACAATTAAAATACTGAGATGTACTCTTGATCTTTGTGTGTGTATATATATAAAACTTACTAAAGGAGAGTTCACCTATTTTTCACCTAATCTAATGAGTTCCCCTTATAAAAAGAAATATTTGTTGAGGCAAGAAGGCAGGTGTTCAGTGACATTTCCATGTCTAAAAAACAAGCCTTAAGTCAAATGATTTATGCCAATTTCCCTAGACATGCTTACTCCTGCCCAAAAAGAACAAGAGCTGTAATTTTTGTTAATAAAGAATTTTACCACCTTAAACATCTGCTCTCAGCAGTTTAAATAACAGTATGATGCCTAAATTTTCCAAAAATGGCTAAAAGGCAAACTGTACTATACAAACTTCAAAATTATTATTTTAATATAAAAATGTCAAAATGCACAGAATTTTAACTTGAAAAACACTTGTTGCTACAATTAAAGCATAGTGCCATTTTCAAAGAAAGAACATATTTAAAGTCACTATGTGAAAGAGCCATTTAAGACTCTGAATTGAAAGACTTATGACAGCACTATAATGGCCAAGTGTTTTCTTTTCCAAGGGAGATTCATGCTAGCAATATAGAGGTAAACTCTAAGGAAAAATAGCACTTTTCAACTTGTACTCAGCTTAATAAAGGTAGGCTGTTTCCCTACTGCCTATAAAAACATCCATGTCTCCCTAATATTTAAAAAAAAACTCTTTGCTGGCAGCTATTTTTTGTACAACTCTGATCCCTTTTGGTTACAAACTTGCAAGAGATAGCCATCTACAACAGATACTTCTATCTCCTTTTCTCTTGATCTCTTTGTGATTTTGTACAGCTTGGCTTCTGACCTAAGTATTCAACAAAAACTGCTCTCAAATCTAATGTCCTTTTCTCAATCTTGTTGCTTCTTGACTTTTTGGGGTCTTTGATACTGCCTTATAGTATCAAAAGGAGGTCCACTATTCTCTTCTCCCTTATACTTAAAAATCATTCTAGGTTTTCTTCTCTTTAGGTTTCTTTACTTTTTCCAGGTTCTTTTCTGATCCATCTGACCATTCCTTCTGTTTCTTGTGCTGGATCTTCAACTAGGTCATGTATAACTGCACGGCTGTACCTGAACTCTTTCCTTTTCTTCTAAACTTTTTTACTTCGTGATGTTATTAGCTCTTATGAATTCAATTATACTGATGAGTCTCAAAATTTACTTATCCAGTCCTTATCTCCACGCTTATTTCTCTCTTTTTCTTGAACTTGATGTCTTGAAGTATTAACATTCAATGAACGTTCAGTTAAAACTGAATTCATTATCGTTTCCTTTAAAATAACTCCTGTTCTTATTAATTTTCCTATTATTGTTGACAACATCCTCCCAATTACCCATGCTTATAACTTAGGTGTCATCCTTGATTTATTACACTCTCTCACTACATCCAATTCTTTATCAAGGCCTATAGATTTTACCTTTATCATCTTTCTCCTATATGCCTCTTTTCTCCTCCCACTACCCCAGTACAGGTCTTCATTCCATGCATAAACTACTGCAATAGCCTATTGATTAATTTCCTTGACACCAGTGTTTCTTCATTCTAATCTATTCTCTACTCATCATCTGCTATTGTGATCTTCCAGAAGAACAGGTCTGACCTTTTACTAACTCATCAACTCCTTATCTCCAACATCAAATATAAAATCTCTTGGCATTCCTACTTTTATAATCTCCCCATCCTTATATCTTTCAGACTCCATGCCACACCCCTCCAATTTAATTTAGGATCCAGTGACACTGGCCTCCTTGCTACTAAGACACAATTCTTGGCATTTTCACAAGCTTGTCCTCTGTACCTGGAATTCTCAATATCCCTACCTTTACCTCTTGGCTTCCTTTCAGGGACAATAAAAATCTCACCTTCTAAAGGAAGCCTTTGCTAATTCTCCTTAACTCTGTCTTCCGTCTGTTGATCATTTTCAATTTATTGTGTATATATCTGGCTAGTACACAACTGTTTGTTGTTCATTATATTGTAAGCTTCTTGAAAGCAGGAACCCACCTTTGCCCTTTCTTTGTATTCCCAATGATTACTATAGCATCTAGAATATACAGATACATAATAAATGTCTGCCAGAAGTCCATTTTACTAT
Source organism: Sminthopsis crassicaudata (assembly GCF_048593235.1). Classification (NCBI taxonomy): domain Eukaryota; kingdom Metazoa; phylum Chordata; class Mammalia; order Dasyuromorphia; family Dasyuridae; genus Sminthopsis; species Sminthopsis crassicaudata. Next base: position 141,444,504 of record NC_133622.1, on the reverse strand, counting down.
GGAATGTAATATATATAATTTGTTTATGATGACCAATGTAATCCAAAACAAAAATTCACCAAGGCTTGTTTTACTTCATTGAAAATGTTTTTTAAAATGTTAAGAGCATTATAATGAGAAAAGCAAGCAATCTCAGTTTAATGATTTTTTCAAAGTCTCAAGGTCATTATGCCAAACATCAACTTGAAATGCAGATATAGACAATGAAAGTTTAAAACATGATCTTGAATGTGTCTTGATCACAAATTCTTGCTTTAAAAATAAGGAGGCATCTAGTCAGCACAGTTAATAGAGTATCAGCCTTAGACCCATGTTGTATAACTCCAGATAAGTTACTTAAGCCCAACTGCCTCCAAAAGAAAAAAAATCTCTCTCTCTCTTTCTCTCTGAAGCATACTACCATACTACCCATGTAAACCTAGAGTTATTTAACTTCTATGGATCTTAGCCCTCCATTTTCTAATATGCAAAATCTGAGTTTAGTTTAGAAAATCCCTAGAGTTCTTTGTAGTCCTAAATTTAAGATTCAATGAGATTTGTTTTCTTTTGATCTACAAATGTCTACATAAAAAAGTAAAAGATGTGTATATGCGCACGCGCACACACACACACACACACACACACACACACACACACACACACACACACACACACACACACACACATGTATTAAGGACATATGTAAAGCACATAAAGATGTAGTGGGATTTTCCAAAGCAACCAAATCACTGAAACTTAAAAATGACACTAGAAGAATAAAGTAATTTTTACAAAAGAATGACAATTTGTTTTTGAAGCAGAAAACTGATGAACAAAATGCAAAATTAGTATTTTGAGAACATTAAATTTTAGAGATATAGGTTTAAGTATGACCTTCTGAAAAACAAGAAACAGATTTGTTGATCAAAATAGATACTTTCAGAAAAAAAGTTCTTTATTCTTGTACTTTATTAACTGACCCAATTTAAGAGCAAGTCAGACATACCTTCACCAAACATCAGCAATGCAGCAGCTATTGCTCCATCCATTGTACTTGTTGACTCAATTAACTGATTAAAAAGAAAGAAAATGTTAATTGTGAGAATTAAGCAAAAATTCCAAGCCAAATTTGCTAAGTAATAGAGTTCAGGATATTTAAGGAATAAACACCACAGATGGATAAAAGAAAAGCTTAAGGATATATGGTATATGCCAAAATTATGAGTTATTCATTCTGATACTTTTTTAAAAATGTGCGGAAAAAATTCAAAAATGATCATTCAGTCCCCAAGCATCCCCAGACATTGTGATAGACGATACAATAAAAAGGCAAAAATACAAAGATCTCAAAAACTTCCATCTTTATTATCCACTATCTTCATAAAAGTTAAAACTTTTAAAAGACAAATTGTCTACTATAGTATTATGAGAAATTTTCTACAGCATTAAAACCAAACCAAATCAACCCCCCCACCCCAAAAAAATCCCTTTGCTTCATCTCTAAGCATTGTGCATGTATATATATATATCTAAATACACATATATATTCTCAGGAGAAAAAAAAAAACAAAAAAACCCCAATGATCTTATTTTTTCCTGATCTTTAAAATATCAATAAACTAATTTTTCCACATAAGATTAATGATTTTTAAAAAAGGAAAAGGCTCTTATAAGTAACTCTTGTGTGATCTCTTCACTTTACACATGAAGAAATCAGACCCAAGGAAATGAAGTGACTTGGTCAGAGTCACAATAGAACAGAGACTTGATCATTGTATTTTTACACTTCATCAAAATGATTCAAAAATCATAGTTAATATTTTACTTCTAAAAGACTCAACAAGTTAGATTTTCTCTGTCCATATGGTAATATTAACAGCATGTCTTTAAAAAATTATTTTTGATTATCTTATAATTTATTCTGTCTGTATACAATGAAATAATCACAATTCAAATTTAAGCTCTGACTTTTTTCCAGCTAGTTTATACTCTACATGTTCTACTTTGGTATTTGTCTTCCCCATTTCCAAAATGTCCATAGCATAGCACCTCCTTCTCTTCTTTGCAGAGATAGGGAACACTTGATTGTACTATCAGATTCAGGTGATTTGTTAATCTCGTAGAACTGCTTCTTTTTCGTGTCTTTTGTTCTTTGTTATAAGAAATGGAAGAGAAAGATGAAGGGATACATTTGGAAATGAAAGAGACATAAAAAGAAAAATCCAGAAACCATAAAATCATGGCAGGATTTTTTTTTTTTGTTACAACCATAATAATCTCATACTATAATCTATAAATCAATAATCTAAAGTCTTTTAAAATACCTTTAAAAGATATGGAAACCTACCACCTTCAAATTTTCTGCTATCAGCTTGAGTAATTTTCTAATTATATAAGCAATTTTTTCTTAATTTAGGATTTCCCCCCTTTATGTGTAGAATCAATTATTAATTTTTAAAATTTGAATTCCAAATTCTCTCCTTTTCTTCTTGTTAAGGTAAGCAATTTGATACGATTTATACATGTACAATTATGCACACATATTTCTACATTAATCATATTGTGAAAGAACACTCTCCCCCCAAAACAAAACAAAAACCCCAAGAAGAATAAAGAAAAAGTATGCTTCAATTTGCATTGAGAGTCCATCAGTTCTATCTCTACAGATGGAACATTTTTTAATCATCAGACCTTCAAAAGTGTATTATACAAAGAATTTTCTTTAAAAACATTAAAAAAAAACTTTCTTGTTCAATGCCTAATTAATGAAAATTGATCACTATCTTGCTAAAAACTCCATAACTGATTCTGAACTTTCATAATCTTTAAAATAGAAAATACTTTAAGGAAACTGTCTTCATGAGAAAGAAAGGAATCCAGAGTTTTAAGTTGGACTGTCTCTGAATCACTACTGTACCATCAAATAGCTGTAGCATCCCCAACTTGTCAAATAAAAGAAAAGATAAAGGCTACTTAAACAATTACATTTCTATCACTTAGAGCCAGCAACAGGATAGCACTGCTGGAAACTGAAAAAAGTTATAGTTAGAAGGATCAATATAATATACAACATAAAAATCAAATAACTTTCAGGCTTCAAGGAGACTTAAACATCACTTAGGCAAGCTTTGATTCTTTTCATATAAACTCCACCATCTTTGATAAGGAGAATAATATTGAAAAAAATAAATAGAACTCCCCAGGTCATACAGTTAAAAAGAGGCAGAGCTAGAAGTCAAACCTAAATTCTCTGGGTCCAAAATCAGGGTTTCCCCACTATATTGCAATATATATTCCCTACCTAACAGACTTCATTATGACTTCTGCTTTTTCTTATAATGTGATACTTATATTAAACTCTTGTCTAGTAAAACTTATTGATTCTTAGGATTGTAGCTTTTGAAATGGTATAGTCCTATGCTATCATTTTACAGATAAGGAAAGTGAACCCCAGAGGAGTGAAATGACTTTGTCTAATGAGGGTTTCCTATAATGAATCACCAAGCCAATACACAAGAAAGAGAGTAACTGGGGAAGGGACAGAATGGGATGAGGAACAGCTCAGTCAGAAGTACCTGGCTATTCAGCTCCAAATCTAACATCACTAGGCTAAGTAGCCCTGAAGAAGGGCAAGTCACTAAGCCTGCCCGTTAGTGTTTCATAGTGCATAACTATAACTAATACCTAATTGATGTTTCCTCACTAGGTTTTTCCCACATTTGGTGGGGAAACTGGACTAAACAAGAACAAAATCTAAGCCAGAAATACTGAGATTATTTCTCCAACTATGTGCAAATATATATATTTTTATAACATGAGATTTAATGTCAAGACAAGTACATTATTGGCATTTATTTTACAGTATTATACTGTACGTTACAATAAGATATAATATATACATGATAGCATTATTACACAATGCAATGATATTTGCCCAAAACAAAAAAGGTAATAAATTTTACTGTGCTTGCCTCTCCACATGTAAGATATTTAAAGCCAATTAGCAACATCTTCAAAGTCATGGAAGAAGCTTCCCTTTCCCCTCCCCCAAGAAAAGTAATTGTTACCTTAATTAAATCACTGTCACTTCCTTGTGGAAATAGTTCCTTCAAAGTCTGAAGCTTTGCATCTTTAAGGTCTTCCAATTCTGAGATATCATCATTTCTTTGTGTCATATTAGTATACTCTTCAGTCTGTTCATCTTCAGATTGCTCAGAACTGACATTTCCAGAAGAAAAGGCATTTCTATTCATTAAAATTGCTACTTCAAGCAATAAACAAATATTTATTAATGGACTACTATGTGCCAGTTGTCACTTTTTTTATGCTGGAGACACAATGAAACATGCCAAGGGGAGACAAGGATAATTATAGATATACAGAAAATAATATAAAGAAAATTAAATATAAATAAATGTAAAATAATGAAGAGTTTGAAAGGGAAGGTACTAACAATTGAAGAAATTAGTTTTCCCTATAATGCATTCCATAAAATATTTTTTTAATTTCCTTTTTGCCAATATTAAAATCAGTCTACATTAACTAGAAATGTAACTTTTTTTCATAAATTAACAGTTAAATGGATAAATCAACATTCCCCACATATACACATTATTAAAATCTATTCAAATTTTCTCTCTCTCTCTCTCTTTTTTTTTTGAGACTGGGGTTAAGTGACTTGCCCAGGGTCACACAGCTAGGGAGTGTTAAGTGTCTGAGACCAGAACCAGGGTCCTCCTGAATTCAAGGCTGGCCTCTATCCACTGCACCACCTAGCTGCCCCTCAAATTTTCTATGAGAAAGTGATTCTCCCTTATCTTCTTTTCCCTCTGAAAACTGCTCATTAGAAGTATAGTGAAGGAGGAAGAAAAGGAAAAGCAATTTGGCTTATGAAGCCTACCTTCTGTATCACTGTACTTACTTTACACACAAAGTAAAGTAAATATCTATAACTGTACAAGCTAACCAAATACAAAATTTATTTATAAGGGAGTTAAATGTCTTTAGACATTACATGCATGAAACTTCCCTAAAAAATAAAACTTATAGCTAGGCACTATAATGTATCTCTGAGTACCAACTATCTGGTGGCTAAAAATGGAATCTCTTGAGCTCAGAAAATATGTGCTGCAACAGATTAAGCTGATGAAGCATTCTCACTAAATTTGTTATCAATATAATGAAGCCCCTAGGAATAGGGGACCATTGTGTTATAGGAAGCAAGAACTGGCCACGGCAAAAAAAAAAGAGGATTGGATGCATCAAGTAGGGCCCTGTATTTGCAAACTGGGCAAAATTGGGAAATGTAGTCTTTACTTAAATAAATAAATGAAGTGAAATTGGATCTAAGTCTATCTTGAACCAAAGAAATGGCCAAACTAAACAATACTACTGAGGAAAGAGGACAAATACAGCACCATTCATGAAGTGTCACTTTAAAATAGAATGCAAATGCTTCATATTTGTGAAATAAAATATTCTACTTACACTATAATCACCGGTTCTCTTCCAGACTTTTCGTCTTGATTTATATTGGAACAATTTGGGGAGCCAAAATCTTCACTGTCAGAAGACAGATCGATAAACTGTATACCTTTTTGATTCTTGAAATATGATACACCAGACTTTCTTTCAGGCTCCGGAGTTTCTGGTACACTGGAATCTTCTGTATGAAGAAAATTATTTATTAAAGAAATTTAGACTGCAAAGCTTATGTTTCTATTTGTAACAAAATGAGGCAGGGCAATATAGTCACTCAAACTTCTAAATAATTATTTGTATGACACCTGACATATCTGAGGCTATATTGTCATTTATATAATAGTGGGGGCAAGACTATTTCTACAAGTCCCCAAGAACCTATTTATTATTTAATAATGATTAAAATATTTGTATGTGATCTGACCATTTTGGAGAGCAATTTGAAGTATGCCTACAGGACTGTATACCCTTTATACAGCTATAAAACTGTATACCCTTTGATCCAGCAGTGCTACTACTGGGTCTGTATCGTAGGGGAAGATTTTTCTTTTACAACATTAATACAAAAACATGTTTAACTGGGACACTGATGCATTGTTGGTGGAGTTGTGAAAGAATCTAACCATTCTGGAGAGCAATCTGGAATTATGCCCAAAAAGTTATCAAACTATGCATACCCTTTGATCCAGCAGTGCTACTACTGGGCTTATATCCCCCCAAAAAAATAAAGAGGGGAAAGGGATCTGTATGTGCCAAAATGTTTGTGGCAGCCCTTTTTGTAGTGGCTAGAAACTGGAAAATGAATGGATGCCCATCAATTGGAGAATGGTTGGGTAAATTATGGTATATGAATGTTATGGAATATTATTGTTCTGTAAGAAATGACCAACATGATGAATACAGAAAGGCTTGGAGAGACTTACATCAACTGACGCTGAGTGAAATGAGCAGAACTAGGAGATCATTATACACTTCAACAATAATACTATATGAGGATGTATTCTGACAGAAGTGGATATCTTCAACATAGAGAAGGGCTAATCCAATTCCAACTGATCAATGATGGACAGAATCATCTACACCCAGAGAAGGAACACTGGGAAATGAGTGTAAACTGTTAGCATTTTTTTTTTGTTTTTCTCCCCAGGTTATTTTTACCTTCTGAATCCAATTCTTCCTTTGCAACAAGAACAACAACAAAATTCGGTTCTGCACATATATTTTGTACCTAGGATATACTATAACATATTTAATATGTATGGGAATGCCTGCCATCTAGGGGAGGGGGTAGAAGGAGGGAGGGGAAAAATTCGGAACAGAAGAAAGAACAAGGCATAATGTTGTAAAAAATTACCTATGCATATGTACTGTCAAAAAATGTTATAATTATAAAATTAATAAAAAAAAAAAAGAAAAAAATGAAAGACACAGCAAAAAAAAAAAAAATCTATATATATTTTAGAAATGAGGCCTTTATCAGATCCTTTGGATGTAAAAGTGTTTTCCAAGTTTATTGTTTCCCTTATAATCTTTTCTGCATTAGTTTTGTTTGTAAAAAACTTTTTAATTTAATATAACTAAAATGATCTTTAAAAAAAATGTTTAAAATGATTGTACATGTATAATTACATCAGATTGTCTGCTGTCTTGGGGAAGAGGAAGGGCACAAAATTTAGAACTCAGAATCTTACAAAAATGAATGTTGAAAACTATATTTGTAATTGGGGAAAAAAATACTATTAAAGTGGGGAAAAAAATAAAGTATCTATCAAACTTCAATTGGTTACTTCTCAACTAAAATAGAAATTACATAACTTGTGCATTATCAGAACAAAAGAGTACTTTTTTGGCCGTAAACAAAAATCACAAAATTTACCCTTGAAACTCTCCCATTTCCATACCATTCTTCTACTTCTTGGTACTTATGATATAAGACAATGTCCCCACACCTGCTACTATAGCACTCATCAACATCTCCTGTCTCCCAGATTCTTAGTTCTTATTTATTCTTCCTTCACTACAATGAAAACTCCAATCTTTCTCCCACGCCCTCTTCATATATGTCAAAATTTCACTTCAAAACTAAGGTTTCTAAACTCTTTTTTACCAAATTCCCAAAGGAAGAGAACCACAAGATCACATAATCTTAGATATCCAACCAACTGAGAAGGCAAGAAATATTTTATCCATCATATATATATATATATATGAAGTTATGAAAAATATATTTTACTAATGAGTCAAGTCACAGGGGAAAAAAGGCAAGAAAAATAAAGAAAAAAAATATGCTTCAATCTGCATTCAGTTCATCTGTTTTTCTATCTAGAGGTAGATGGCATTTTTCATCCTAACTCCTCTGGAATTGATGAGAATCTTTATATTGATCAGAACAATTGATGAGCTGTTATCCTGTATGTTGTTCTCCTGATTCTGCTTACTTCATTTTGTACCAGTTCATATTGGGGAAAGGGAGCAAGTAAGTGAATCTTACTCTTATCAGAACTGGCTCAAAGAGGGAATAATTATTATTAATTAATTAATAAGAGTCTATCTTACTATTTGTGGAAATATATGTAGAAGAATGGTACATGTTTAATATATATTGGATTACTAATATATATTGGATACTTACTAGGGGAGGGGTGAGAGGAAGTGAGGGAAAAAATTTGGAACACAAGGTTTTGCCAAGGTGAATGTTGAAAATTATCTATGTACACACTTTGGTTTTTATTTTTATTTTATTTTATTTTTTTTAATTTTTTTGAGGCTGGGGTTAAGTGACTTGCCCAGGGTCACACAGCTAGGAAGTGTCTGAGACCAGATTTGAACTCGGGTCCTCCTGAATTCAGGGCTGGTGCTCTATCCACTGTGCCACCTAGCTGCCTCCTATGTATACATTTTGAAAATAAAAAGCCTTAATTTAAAAAAGAAAGAAAGAAATCTATCTTACCCTAGAGGATAGTAGAAGGGGAAAGGTGATAGAAAGAAGGACAGATTGGGAGAGTGGGTAGTCCAAAGCAAAATACTTTTGAGGAAGGACAGGATGAAAAGTGAAAGAACAGAATAGGAGAAATAGTTAGCAATAGTAACTGTGAAAAGAATTTTGAAGCAAATTTTTCTGATGTCTCATTTCTCAAATAAATAAAGAACTGATTCAAATTTATAAAAATAAAAGGAGTCATTCCTCAATTGATAAATGACCAAAACATATGAATAGTGTTGAGATAAAGTAATTCATTCTATTCATTGCCATATAAAAAATACTCCTAACTCACCAATGATTAGAAAAATGCAAATTAAAATAATTCTAAAGCACTACCTCATATTTATTAGAATGGCTAAAAGGCCAGAAAAGGAAAATGGTAAATATTGGAGGGAATGTGGGGAAAATGAGACATAAATGCATTGCTTGTGAAATTGTGGACTGATTCAATCATTCTGTAGAGCAATTTGGACCTATGCCCCATATTATAGGAACTAGGCTATAAAAGACCATGTATACCCTTTGATCTAGCAAAATCACTACTAAGAATATATCCCTAAAAAGGGGAGGAAAGACAAGCAAAAAGGACAAGGACCTATATGTACAAAAATGTTTATAGGAGCTCTTTTACAGAACTAAAGAATTGAATATTGAGGGGATGTTCATCAATAAGGGAACGACTAAAAAAATTGTGGTATGTAATTATGATGGAATACTATTGTTCTATAAAAAATTATCTGCAAGATGCTCTCAGAAAAACTTGGGAAGACTTCCATGAGCTCATGCAAAGTGAAATGTACTAAGTATAAAGGGATGGCAATATTATATAGCAATATAGTTGTAAATGACTTGGCTAGTCTCAAAAATACAATGATCTAAGATAACTCTGAAGGGCTGACTTGTGATGAAAAATGCTATCCAAACCTAGAGAAAGAACTGATTTTGTCTGAATACAGATTGAAGCATAGTTTTTAAACTTTATTTTTCTTGAGGGGAAGAAGGAAGTCTTATGTTTTCTTTCACAACATGACTTTAATGGGAAAAATAAAAACAAAAACGAAAATAAAAACAAAAACAAAAAACTTAAACAGTCCCTTTCATTATTTCTTATAGTACATTAGGATTTTCTCACAATCATATCACAATTTGCAGAGATATTTCCCCATCTGATAAGTATCCCTTCAGTTTCCAATTCTTTCCCTCCACAATATTGTTGTATATATGGGTCTATATTATATATATATATATATATATATTTGTACATATGGTCTCCTTTTCCCAATGAATTTCTGAATTCCCTATACAGCTTTACCCAATTAATAAAACTATTCAGAAATGACAAGATAGTAAGTACCTACTCCAGTCAACAATTGTGCTAATTCCAATAAATTCTCTAACAATGTGGATTCAAAGCACAGGAATAATGGCCAGCTATGTCCCACCAAGTTACAAGTAACATCTGCAGCAAGTCTCAGTATCCCATTTTCAAAATGGTAATCATGAGTTATCAAGAAAAGGCTAAGTTATAATGTTCAGGATACAGAAGTTCCCTACCATATAATCCAATACATAGGATCTTACAAATAGGTTATATTCCAAAATTCATTTCTGAGTCTCAGCTATTTTGAATATTATAGTGGTTAGGATTTCAGGCTGGTCCAAAAAGTTCTATTTAATCTCTAATTTAGCTAAAGTATATATGTATATATATATATGTATATATATATATATATATATATATATATATATATATATATATATATATATATATATACCCACACATATATATATATACATACATATACGAAATGGAAAATAAAGTTTCATTAGAAGAGGAGAAAGAGATAGATAAATAAACTTTGAAGCTTGAATCAAGAGACTTCTGGAACAGATCAAGGTTTTAAACACCATAGCAGTGGTTCTTTAAAACTGATTTCACAAGAAAACTGAAGTAACAAACATTTAGATCATCAGTCATGATAAAAGTCTTTTTTATAACTTATAAATATGTTTTCTCTTACCTAATATTGTACAGTTGAGTGGATGCTCTTCAGTTGGGGAATGGTTGAATAAGTTATGGTATATGAGTGTAGTAGAATATTTTTATTCTATAAGAAATGATGAGCAGGCTGAATTTAGAAAAGCCCAGAAAGACTTATATAAACTGATGCTAAATGAAATATCATGAAGTGAGTAGAGAACATTGGTTTTTTTCCCCTAAATTTCCAGACAATGGAAGCATTTTTCTTTTAAAAATTCAATAATAAGCACAGTATTGTATGGAGAGTTATTTGATTCAGGCGTAGACCCCTTTAAGATTCCTTGTGCCTTTGATTTACAAGATCTGTATCTGAGCCAGTTTGGGCTGTACCCAGCCCCCAGCTACCTTGGGTTTCAGCCCCATTCTAATGATCTGAAATTCCTTTTTGGGGAGAGACAGAAGAAGATAACAGAAAATTCTTGTCTTATTTACAATAATAAGAAAATTCCTGTCTTATTTACAACAACAGAGAATTCTTGTATTATTGACAAATATTTCCGGAACCTCTTGGATAATATCTCTGTGCAAACATTGTTTTGATGACTCTAGTTATGTATATAAGGAAGGTTGAAAAATGAAATCTTTGCATTTGGTGTATACTAGCCAATGCCCGTCAACTGATGTCCCCTTGGAGGCAGTCTGGTCTTCCTGAAGGCCTTTACTATCAATAAAGACTTTGTTTCCATACAGCATTAAGTAGCAAATTCATTTGCTGCCAAACCCACTCAGTTGGTTATTTTGGGGAAGGAGAGAGAGATAATCATACCTAGGAGTAGAACCTCAGTTTACTCCTCGTCACTATTTTTTTGTCTTTCTTTTGATTTGTCCATTTATTTTAGAAAGGAAAAAGTCATTCTTTCTTTTTTGTCCTATAAACCACACACACACACACACACACACACACACACACACACACACACACACACACACACACAGCTCAAACATTTTTCTAACATTGGTCAATTCACAACATAAATCTTCATTTTCACAGCATCACAGAATGTTGGAGCCTAGAAGGATAACCTAGTTCAAACCTAATACAGATCCAAAAGCCTCATCAAATAGTAGAGACACTCACACTCAGTTCTAACTCCAAGTCTAGTGTGCTTTCCATGATAAAGTATTTTTCCTGCTTCTAGCCTAAACCCCAATCTGACCAACTATTAGAAGTTCAAGAAACACACATTCTGTAATGGAGTTTGAGTGATTTTTCCAAACCTAGACTAGATGGAGAATCTCAAAACTTATGTTACTAGAGTTTGCTGAAGATTCCTACAAAATCCTTATTATAGACATTATAAAAAGAAATCTATAATCAATGAGATTACAGATTCATTTGAATATCTGAGATGAGTGACATTCAGAACTGTATAGTCAAGTAGAGTCAAGGAATTATCAGTATTTGCTTTAAAAAAAAAAAAAAGGTTCTATATTTTGAATCTTCTTTGATGTTTTGCTGAGCAAATAACAATGTTAGTTTTATTTTCTTTTTCTATTCTGCTTTTTATTTTGTAAAGTTCAATTTTTAAAAAGGAAAAAAAAATAAGTAGGGGGAAAGAGAAAAAAAGGGTCAAAATTAAGTTGTGGTTTGTAGTTTTTCCAATGTTGAAAATAGGTGCTGAGAGGCCACATGAGATTATAAAAATATTTTAACTTGGTCTACTCAAAGTACAAGAAATGTAGATAAATCCTACACAAAAGCTCTCCTCTTATGTATGTAATTGGTTAAAAATAAATGTAGTACTATAATTGAAAAGCATCTTTTCCCTTTCTCTATACTCTGTATTATCTCCACCCTGCCCCCACCAACAAAACAAACAAAAAAAACTAGAGCAAACTTCTAGGTGTAGAAATGATGAACCAACTCAATATGTGAATAGTTTATAAACTGAACTGTTCAGAGATAATTTACATAAATTTGACATTCAATTCTATAAACATTTATAGCCATTAATATCCTGCAACTTATGCACAGCAAGTAGATATAACAACCAACAAAGAGAAATCTTCCTTCTTTTTAGGACCTGATTTCTAAAGAGGCAAGGAGGAGGGAGAGGAAGGATAGAGAGTATCACACAGAAGATGGGGGGAAAGGGGAGCATGATAAAATAAATACAAAGTAATTTTGGGAGGGAGAGCACACTGACAATCTGGATGGGACAAGATCAAGAAAAGTTTCATTTTGAGGATGGCAGCTGAACAGAGCCTTGAAAGCAGCCAGGAATTTTTAAGTTACAGACAAGTGGGAAGAGGAAAGGAGGAGGGGTATCTTATCTATGCAAAAGGGAGATAAAGAAGGACCATTAAGAAGAATGGTAAATAAGCCAGTCTTAAAAGGAAAACTTTATTTAAAAAAAAAAAAAAAAAAAGACCCTCAAAACATTTTGGGGGAACAGGATTTTTGGTGTTACTAGGTTCTTGGATACATCCCTCCCAGTTGCCCCCAACAAACACCAGACTGCCAGAAAAACAAAATACCTGAACTAGAGCAAAGTTTAGCTGCAGGTAGCCTTTTACCCCATCCCTACCAAGCTATCCCAAGAGCTAAATAACCCTCAGGGCTTAGTAAAAACAAAGAGTTATTAAGTCATTAGAGAGTAGGCTAGCTGTGACAACACAAAAGGCAAATTACCGAAAGTGTAGGGTGTCTCCAGGACTACCTAGAAGATGACACACCTATAGCACTATTGTGGTTCAAATGAATATCAAAGGAGGAAGTGAAATAGAAAAGAAAAAGTACTAGTTTTGGGATAGGAAAAGATGGATCCTAATACTGGATTTAAGCAAGTCACCAGATCTTTAGTATTTAGTGTAAATTCCTAAACAATAAATAAAAAAGAAGTGGAACTTAGCTGGAAACTGCTAAAGCTATTTCCAAATTTAAGATTCTAGCATTCTATGATCCAGTTCTTTTATATGGCTGATGGGGGTAAACTCTGTTAAAAAAACAAAACAAAACAAAACCAAAAACAAAAACTGTCATCTGTAAAATTAAATCTCTGAAATTCTGAGCCCTTTGATTCCTGGCCTCCCAGACTTCAGGGAGTCTAAGAGAGAGAGAGCTTATCCTCCTGGCTGGCCTTTTCTAAATCAAATCAACCGTAGCTCCCATTGATAGCCAGATCCCCATTCAAATTCTGGCGGAAAAAGCCTTCAAAGTAATTTCATTCAAATGGGAGATCCTGGTCTGATCAGCTCAAAATACCCCCAGCTCCCCACCAAGATCTGCTTATAAAATAGGTTTCTGTTCACTCATTCTTTGCATAATGTCCAAAATAGTATGCTTTGCCTTTTTGACATACCTGCCAAGACTCCCGCCCGCTGTGAAGACATTCTCTTCTCAATGAGAGCCTACGTTTGGACTTTGCCACTGGGAAGTCAGTCTTCCTAGCAAAGTTGACTTCTCATCCAACAATAAATTTCCCTTTTGCCATTCAATATTTTGGGTTCATGCTTTCATGAAGAACCTTCATGAAGCACCTGTGCCGACCAGAAGGCACAACTCTCTAAGCTCCATTAACCTCATCATAGCATCTTCACAGGCAGCTTGGCAATACCAAATGAAAGAAGACACTCATTTTCTCTTTTGGCAATGTATTCAGAAGACAACCATCACAAGAAGCCAATCAGTTGTATCTGAACTGCAGACTAGCTTAGAATATAGCTATAAAGATAGATTAAAAGTCTTTTTTGTTTGAGACTCTAAAATTAAGACATTGCTTGATCTTAAAGATTAAGAAAGTTAGGAAGAGTTCTATTATATTCTGGAAATTAGAACTATAACTGAGACTAGTGAATGACCAACACAAAAAAAGCAATGGTGTCTCACAACTGTGAGAAATCATTTTATCTACTTTCTTAGATTAATTCATTTTCAAGTAATTTACTAGATCTCGACACAGAAAAAAACTGCAAACAAAAATACATTTTCAAAGATGAAATCAATATAAAACTTAGCACAGTCTAAGCGGTCCATTGAACAGATCAAGATTAATATTTTATGTTTTTGTTTTGTAATCAAGATTAAAGTACATAAAAAAAAAATCAGAATGGCATCAACAGTATTTTCAAGAAAATTTAAAAATCTGAAATGAAAAGTATTAGGTTCTTACTAAGTGCTAATGAGATGAGATATTAGGTTCTTACTTCTTACTAAGTGCTAAGTCGGTACTTAACAATTCTTTAGTTCCGGCCTTTTAAGGGAGTTTTACCCCTTTGAACTTCTGGGGAGGAGCTTAATGTTTAAAAGGAGCAAGTTCATTGGTAGAAGTAATCTTCCCATAAACCCTTGTGTTCTCACACGCCCATTCTCTGGGAGGATAAAAGAAGACACCATTGAGCAAGGAGAGAAGTCTCTACTCTAGGTCAGAGTTGGCGGCTGAGAGATTGAGTTGAGACATAAGATCTCCTCCCAGAGAGCGATTGGCAGTCTCTGAGACAACAGAACATTACAAATTGGCACCCAGCCTCTATCCGATCTGAGATTTCAGCCCCCACTATCTGCTCAGGTAGCCCAACCCCCACCTGGTGGGTTCTGACCTTGAGGAATCAATCTACAACTCCACCCATATGCCCCTTCAAGCAAATAAAAGAACCAAGCTGGAATCATCTCTAGTCAGAGAGTTGAAGCATGCCAGCATCACAGACTCTCTGGCCGCCGCTTTTGGTGTATTTCTTCCTCTATTTAAACCTCTTACTAACCAGACTTTAACCTTACTTCCAAACCCTACAATAAACCTCTTTTTATCAATCTAGGTTTTTGGGCCTGTAAATTCATTTACAGGGGACTCTCACTGCCGCATTTAACTTTGTATCCTTGTACCGAATCCAAAGGGGTTGCAAGGGAGCTCCACTTGACTCCCAGTACCCCAAACCTGCCACTAGACCTCAATTAATCCTAATTTTATTTAGGTATAAACCTTATCATTTGGTTGACTTTCCTAACATCATTTACCAGTTAGAACCAAATTCTGAGCAGAACGAACTCCTAAGCCCAAAAAGAAAAATTCTGGGGTTTTCTTGGCAAAGATATTAGAATGGTTTGTCATTTCCTTCTCCAGCTCATTTTATAAATGACAAAACAGACAGTTATGTGAGTTGTTCAGAGTCACAAATTTAAGTATCAGAGGCCACATTTTAACTCATGTCCTCCTGACTTTATAACCACTATGTCATTTAGCTATCCCAGGGGAGATAAATCAGACTAAAGGAAAAAAGTTATAGTGCAGAAAAATCACTGAAAAGGGCTTCCTACACAAGGCTGGCTTTTAATATTTAACAACCACTTAAGGAAGAAGGGTGTTAGAGAATTTCCTTTTGAGAATTGCCATGTATGCCATGTCAGATGGTAGGGTGGACCCAGGAGGTAAAAAGGGGCTTGGCCTCTGAGGCAGGAGTTGTGTCTTACAGGTGTTTCCTTGAGAAGGTGAGGAATGTGTCCTCTTGCTAGACCTTTTCTTAAGCCGCAGCACTAACTCCAGGTGTTTCCCTTCTGCAGACTCATCTCAGCAGTGCTGAGTAGGCTAAACACAAGGTAATCCCAGATGAGAATAAATATAAATGGCCAGCCTTGCCATTGGCAAGTAGAGAGAGGCAGAGATGTAGAAAGATTCACACACACAGACACACACATGCACACGCACGCAAGTCTCCTTTTCTTGTCTATCTGCTGGGGAAGACTGGTACATATGGCCCTGGCAATCAGTTAATCTCGGTGGGAGAAATTACAGAAGGGGATTCAACATAAGGATTCAAGCCACTTGAAATCACTTGACATTTCTAATTTTCAAAGTAAGAACGAACAAAACAATGCTGTGTAGTTGCTCTGACTAGGAACCACAGAAAGTAGACACTTCTATTTATCTAACAAAAATCTGCTCTAATTGTAGCCAAAGATAATATCCATAAGAAATAATCTTATAGGCCTACATATCTATACTAACTTCAAGGACAAAAAAACATTTTTTTCAGAAGCATTTCTACCTCAATAATGTGAAAAAAGAAAATGTATGTTTTTGATAGATTAGAATAGAATCCCTTCCATGTATCTGCTAAATTCTAAAGGGGGGGTGGGGGGGTGGGGGGAGAATTGGAGACATCTATAGTGATATAAAAAAGACATTAATAAAAGATTATTGGGGGCAGCTAGATGGCACAGTGGATAGAACACTATCCCTGAAGTCAGGAGGACCCCAGTTCAAATCTGACCTCAAACACTTAACACTTCCTAGCTTCCTGACCTGAGCAAGTCACTTGTTCAAGTGCCTCAGCAAATAAATAAATAAATGAATGAATGAATGAATGAATGAATAGATGAAAATTATTTTTTAAAAATTTATCATCATGTTTGAGCATGATTCAAAACATTCCTCTTGGCTAAATCAATAAAACACATTAACTTTATAACAACATTCAATTGCGCATTAAATATCTCTGATGGGCAAGACCATGCAAGTGAAAATTATGACTTTACAGGCTAAATTTGATCAAAGGAAAGAAAAGAACGAGATAAAGTACTATAACAAAACTTGAGGAGAAAAATTCACTTCAACTAGATAAATTCACAAAACAAGTGAGCTTGCTATTGAAAGTAGTGAAGTATTTTTAAGTTATACAACCTTGTTGGACCCTCACTGTTGCTAGATAATTCTATTTTCATATCTGTTCAAACCCAACATGACTGCTCCAAACCCCAACTTTCTCAGCTGATAGGCTTGCCTCTTATTTCACAGAAAAAATTGAGGCCATTCACTGTAAGCTCCCTCTTCCTTTATTTCTTCTGCCACTCTTCTTTCATCTCTGTCTGACATGATAAAGAGTCCTTACTCTTTAGCAAGGCTACCTATTCAAGCAGTCTTATTCCATCTTGTCTTCTCCAACAAAATGCCCCTTCTGGGGGTTCCCTACTCTTTATCTAGATCATGCCCTCTAACAACCACGTTGTCTCAGGGTTCTGTTGTGGATCCTGTTCTCTTTTTCCTCTATACTTGATGGTCTCACCAGATCCCTTAGATTTAATTGCCACGCTAAGCCAATAATTCTCTAATATACTTTTCTTGTCCCAAGGCTCTCTGATCTCTAATCTCACATATCCAACTACCTTCCAGACACTTCAAACTGAGGTCAAAAAAAGACCTCAATGTCAAGCAGACCTCTTAAACTGAACAGGTCCAAAACAGAACTTATTTTTCCCCCTACCCCTCTCCTGTTCCTACCTTCCCTATTACCATAGAGGGCAAAACAAGTTTCCCATTCTTGAAGGTTTACAACCTGGAAGTTCCTGCATTCTTTATTCTCATCTACCATCCCCAAGCTGCTGCTATGGCCTGCTGATTTCACCTTATCAAAATATCTAATTGCAATAGTCTACTATGGTACTTAATGTTCCTGACTACTGCCTCCTCTAGGTTTGGGGAGTAATATGCTCTTGTCTCTTCCTCTTATCTACCTAAGGACTTATTCTCAGTATCTTTTTGGAATCATCATTCATACCACAACCCTCAACTGTAGTTATGCCATCAAGGTTTTGTCCTGCCCATGATCTCTTATTAACCTCTCTCATCAGTTTCCATGAGTTTAATTAGCAATCTCTATGTATGACTACCACAACTCTATAATTTAGTTTCTCTTTCCAGTTCTAATCTTATATCAACTGCCTATCTGACATTTCAAACTAGATGTTCCATCCATCTCAAATTCATTATGTCCAAAATAACTATTATCAACTCTTGGTCAAAACCCATCCTTCTTCCAAACATTCTCATTATTGAGGTCACCATAACTCTTCTACTCATCTTGTCCTATTCAACTCCTCACTCTATGTAACTAAACAGAGACAATTCTTGTTATAACACCTCTCTCTCTGCCTCGAAATTGGTTTTAATAAATGCTTATTGACTGATTGGAGAGACCTTCATTTTAGGAAAAATACTTTAAGAGCAAAAACTGGAGAAGGACTTGAGACAGGAGACCCAGGCAGAAATTTTTTACCTCAGTTTGAAGTGTCTGGAAGGTAGTTGGATATGTGAGATTAGAGGTCAGAGAGCCTTGGGACAAGAAAAGTATATTTGAGAATTATTGGCTTAATGTGGCAATTAAATCTAAGGGATCTGGTGAGATCATAAAGTATAGAGGAAGAAGAGAACAGGATCCACAACAGAACCCTGAGACAACTGTAGTTGTTAGAGGGCATGATCCCTGTGAAGGGAAAGAAGATATTGCAAAACTAGAAATGACAAGAAAATTCACAACAGATTTGATATATGCGGTGTCAGTAAAGAGTTGAAGATGAGATTGCTGGTCTAAGTGTTCAACAAGAAGCTAGTGGTACCCTTTTGAATAGCAGTAGGAAAGCTAGGAATAAGAGGAACATTTGGGAAGAAAGTGAATTGGTTCTATTTTAGACAAGATGAATTTGAATTTGAGATGCCTTTGAGAAGTTCAAAAGGCACAGAAAGGTATGAGACTAGAGCTCAAAATTAGAGATCTAGGAATCAGTCTTCATATAGATGATAAACTAACAAGGGAGCTGATAAAATCACCCAGTGAGATAGTATAGAAGGAGAGGGCCCGGGACAGAGAAGAAAACTGAGACCCAGAGAAGTTAAATGATTTTCCTTTAGTCACAAAACTCAATCAACAAGCATTTGTCAAATTGTACCTGGTGCTAAGTGATGGAGCATACAAAAACAAAAGCCCAAGTTCCTGCCTCAAGGAAATTTTAGTGGTAGAGAAAACAAATTAAAAAAAAAAAATATATATATATAAAACCACTCATATGTTAATTGTACATTATATATGTATATGTGTGTGTGTGTGTGTGTGTATATATATATATATATATATATATATATATATATATATATATATATATATATATATATATATATATACACACACACACACACATATACACATATACATACACATCTATATGGAAAGAGAGACAGAGACAAAAAAAAGAGACACACAAAGAGATGAACATGGCAACCCAGAGAAAAACTTTTGGGGGATAAGGCAATATCAGAAAGCAAATGCTATCAGAAGAAGAAAATACAGAAAGCACAACTGGAAACAGAAAAGGTGGCAATCAAGTATATCAGGGTCCTGTTTGACTTTGATTGAATGTAAATAATAATCATTTCTGCTTTGACCAGAAACCCTGAGGGTCTTTCCCTCTCAGATTTAATTATTTGAATTTTACTTTTTTTGATTAGGTGAAAGAGGAAATTCTTTGCCTCAAATGTTACCTAGCCTTAATCACTGAATGGGTACAGCCTCAGTCAAACCAAGACTAGTTGAAGACCCTAACTTAAAAAGGCCAAGATCTCCCATTTCCTCCAGAGTCATCTTTCGTAGTCTGGATCTGCATCTTGCCAATGGACCCAGATGGCTCTGGAGGGAAAAGTGAGTCAGGTGATCTTGCACAATCCTCCCTCACTTAAATCTAATTCACTTGTATTTCACAGCATCACTTCCCTGAAATCATGGTCCCCTTCAAGAACAAAAGAAACAACAAAGGAAATCAGAAACTCTAAGTTGTGGAAGAAGCAAGAACATGGGAACAATAAGGTATTGTGGGACCATCAGGATTTGAGTCCATAGCATTGTACCATATCCTCGACATAAAACAGTTTAGGGGGATGGTGACATCAGACATGATCATCCCAGTGTATCAACCACATCAATTAGGAGCTAGGATGGGAGATAAGTAGAGAAGAAATGGAAGTTGGAGAATTTAAGGAAGTGAAAACTCAAAGTTTTGGAAAAAAAATAATATTGGAATCATTAAGAGGTAACCTGATGTGGAGGGAAAAATTACAGAAAACATCTATAGATAACAAACAGCAAGAATCAAATATTATTATCATATTCTCAAGGATAATATTTTATCCTACAATTAAGTAATGTGGTCTAATGGATAAAGCAAGCTTCAAAGCCAAGAAACCCTAGTCCAGTCTAATATATCTTGGCTGTGTGACCATGTGCGAGTCATTTCATAGCTCAGTATAAAGAAGGTACTGACCTGCACTGGTAGAAGGAGTTTGCTCATCTAGGAAGTTTCCCATAACAATGATATTGAAATTCTGACCTTATCACAATTTACTATGTGACACTATGCTAGTCACTTCCCAATAGTCACACAATATGCCCCCAAATCTTCTAGATGCAGAACATTCCATTTATAGGTGACTGAGAGAAAGAAGGGAATATATAGCACTCTAACTCAAAATTATCTGGTTTCATACACTGACAGTCAACCACGTGAAAGTCACAATACTGACATTTAGAATTTGAAAGGGTCTTAGCACTACTCTAGTCTAACCTCCTCATTTTATATACCAGTAAACTTAAGGCCAAAATGGGGAAATGACTTGACCAAGGTCACATGGCATTAGGATTGGACCCAGATCCTTTGACTTCAAAACTAGTGTTTCCTGTTATAGCATATTAACAAGCCTCTACTGAAAGAGCTACAACAATTCTCAGAAATTCTCTTCCAGAATCTGAGACTACCATCAAATATGTAAATAGTCTTATTTAAAAAACAAACAAACAAACAAACAAACAAACAAAAACAGATATAATATAAACCTCTTCCAACAACACTTAATAGTAAGCATCTTGCAGGATAGAAATGTCGTCCTTTTTAAAATCTGTACAGTATTTTATACAAAACAAA
This sequence comes from Sminthopsis crassicaudata, assembly GCF_048593235.1. Taxonomy (NCBI): domain Eukaryota; kingdom Metazoa; phylum Chordata; class Mammalia; order Dasyuromorphia; family Dasyuridae; genus Sminthopsis; species Sminthopsis crassicaudata. The sequence goes on along the minus strand of NC_133622.1, from coordinate 141,423,339 downwards.
CAGAAGATAAATCTTGAACTGAAAAGTGAACAACTTAATAAGTCTAGTAAGGGAAAAGATTCATTAAAAAATGAAGCTAACCAACTGCCTTCAATATCCATCTTCAAAGAAATGTAAAGTTGAAATCACTGAAACATTTCTGACAAACATTTCATAGTTAAAAAAAAATTGTTTGTTTGTTTGTTTGTTTTTTTCCAAAAAAAAAAAAAAAGCATCCATTAGGAGCTAGGATGGGAGGTAAGGTAGTTAACTTCTGTCAGTGAGTGCAGTAATAGTAGATAAATGGAGCTAAGAACCAGGGGACCTAAATCTACTCAATCATAGGCTCCCAAGACAGCAGACAGCTAGGAAGCATTTAGTGTCTGAGGTCAAATTTGAATTCAGATCCTCCAGACCTCAGGACTGGTGCTCCATTCATGGGACCACTTAAGCTAACCCTTAAAAAGATAATTTAAACAAACTAAAAACTTCAGTCCTAAATGCTGCCCAAAGAAGACTCAATGAGTGCCACTGACTACAAAGACACTTGGGGGGGAGTGGAGAAGGGAGAAAGAAAAGTACTGAAGAGACAGAGAGCATTATTAATGGTCTGTACAATATGAAGATTACTCTAACCAAAATGAAGTTTCTTGTAAATTAAAAAAAAGCTGTAATCTCTTTCTTTTCTTTCTATTCAATCTATATCCGGACTAAAAACTAAACCACTTCTGGCTTTCTCCTTTCTAAACTGTATTGCTCCAAAAGCTGATAATCATAGAATCAAGAGTTAGGATAGAATCTCACCAAATCTCACCACTTCTCACCAAAACTAGAAATCCCTTCTACAATGTTCTTAACAAAATGTTATCCACTTGCTGCTAAAACATGTTCAATAACTCACTACTCACTTTTCAGACAACTCTAAATTGTTAGATCTTTATCCAAATTTTTTACTTCCCCTAAAAAACTCAACAAAGGACTTTATATATCATCTGCATTCTAGAGGATGTCTAGAAGGAAGGAGTTTCTAGGACCTGAACTATCTGTCCTTTCTAGATTACAGCTAGGCTGAGGTGCAAAATTGTGACAACTTAAACATCATCTCCATGGAATTTTTCCTGGAAGTATATCTCTGCAGTGTTGTTATTTCCATTTTGCAGATGAGAAAAAATGTTTCAGAAATTAGAGGTATATGAGATTCCCAAGTTTTCAAGATTCCAGATTCAATGCTCCTTTAAATTCACCATATTCAAGTGACCCTAAATAGTATACAAAAACCAAGAATACCCTTGTTTTACTGGTGATTTCTTCAGTTGCGATTATTCTGACTTAGCGATTATCCTGATTATTATCCTGAAATTATCCTTCACCTTCTATGGTGGACTGAAAAGATGTGAAGATGTATACCACTCCTAAGGCAGCAAGGCCTTGTCTACGATGTAGTGAACTATGGTCAATTAAGTGATTGTGAAAAGGAATAAAAAATGGCTTGTGCTTATCATCCCAGTCTTTCAAACATATTACATAATTTTGCAACGGTGTGACTCACCTGTTTTTTCTGTTATATCTGAATCTGGTGTTCCTGGCCTGCTGCCTTTCCCCCCTTCAAGATCGTCATCTTCAATAATAGTGGAAACGGGTGAAGGAGGCTCAACCTGAGAAGGAGGTGGAGGGGTAGGAGGAGGAGGAGGCAACTGGGGGGCTGGTTCGGGTTGTTCCTGAATTTTATTTCTCTTCTCAAAGCGGAACCGGTCCAGGTTGAAGAGGCTCATGGTGATGGAAACCTACCGACCACCCTGTGGGAGCTGGCCCGGATAATCTATGGGGAACAAAACCACCACCACAACACAAAGAGGCCGTGAGACCCAGAGCCCAGAGGGCGGCCCAGCAATCCAACCCAGAGCGCGGGACAATGGGCAGCAGGCTTGGGGGGGGGGGGGGGGGGGAGGGATGTAGCAGGGTCGGAGTTGGAGTCGCCGCAGCCGCCTCGCGCCGGGGCCTAGCCCGGGATAGGGGAGCGAGGGAGGGGACGGCACACCTCTTTTCATCACCCTCCCCGGCAGCACGCGCTCGCTGACCCCAGTGCACCACGGGCCCCGCGGGCTCCCGCCACCGCGCTCCCCGCTCCAACTCTCGCCAAGGCAGGCCCGCCGAACTCGCGGTCAGTCCCGTCCTGACCTCCCCCTGCCCCGCGCGGGACGTGTCGGGCCCGCGCCACGAAAAGCCGCGGGTACACAAAGGGGCTTCGGCCCGGCAGCGGCAGAGGCCCGGCGGCGGCTGGCGGGGACCCGCCCGGAAGTTGACGCAACGCAAACCCAGCCGAGAGGAAGAGGGCAGGAACAAGAAGACCTACAGGAGGCTGGCCCGGGGAGGTCGGGGAACTGGTGAGGGAGGCACGGGGACCGTGTCCTTCTTTTCGGACCGCACTACGTGGGGTCTTGGAGCCTCAAGAGGGAGGAAAGAAAGCTGAATGGGGAGATTAAAACACCGAAGGAGATGGGCGACGGCAGCCGGGAGGGGACCTAAACAAACGGCGAAGGCGATGAGGAACTCCGCGTGCGCGTCCTGATGACGCAACGCGCCGCCCTTGCGTCCCCCTACACCCGCGACCGCGAGCGGAAAAGAGTCCGGAGTGCGCGCTGTTGCTATGACACTCTATTACCTCCCCTTCCCTTCCCCGCTTCGCGTCTCCCTTTCCCTCTACACACTCCACCCCGTCTCAGCTACGGTCAGCGCAAGCGCTGCTCCCTCCCAGACAATTGCTGCTTTGGGTGCTGCGTTTGGGGCGGGAGGATTCCCACGTCCCTTCTTCTGGAAAGCCCTTTGGATTATGCTCCTTATGAGGGCTGCTTTCCTCCATCCTTGAATGTGTGGAGTTGTGGAAAGAGCTTCAGGAACGGTGCCTTCTTTTGGCCCCGAGGCCCAGAACTGCTCTGAACATCGGTTTCTTCATCTATAAAAGATAATTAGTAACACTACAAGCATTTGTCTTCCCAACTGAGTTTAAAATCCTGTTTCTTTTCTACTTGGACTTGAAGTCAATTTATCAACTCACTTAGCTTTTCAGTGTTCCTCCCCAAAAAACAAAAACAAAAACACGGGGTCAAGTGCTCTTTAAGCACCTATTGTTGGACCTTGAATAAATCATTTTAGGTCTGAGCTACAGGGTTTTAAGGTGAGGGCATGACATACCTTGAAGGTCTCTTCTAAATCTAAATCCATAATCCTGCCATCTGATGTGGGACTAGGCGTTGTTCTAAGAGCCGGGGATACAAATGGAAAGAATGTTGTCTAGTTATCAGTTAATAAACACCTATTATGTGCCACTAGGGCTCCTCTATGCTAGGAATGTGAAGAAATAGTCCATCCCTGCCCTCAAGAAAATGACTCTTCCCTAAATAAAAATTGTAGCTGATAAATTGGAAGTAATCTCTGAGAAAAGGCAGGAGGATGGTTTCTGCAATCAGTATAATCAGTAAGCACTAACTGAGCCCTGGAGGTTATAAAGCAAAAAGTGAAACAATGTTCCTGAGACCTCTCCCCCCCCCCCCCCAGTTTTTAAGGGGTGGGGCAAGGAGGGAAGGGACAAGTGTTTATCCTTTTGTTATCCTGCGGTTTCATTAGAGTTTGTTGCAGTTTTCTTAGGAAAGAGCTGGGGTGATCTATTTTACTGTTGAGAAAAAACAAACAAACAAAAAACCTGAGCCAAATAAATTAAGAGTTTCCAGTATCCCACCGCTGACAAATTTCTCAGAATGGATTTTAATTCAGATTTTCCCAACTCCAGATCCGCCATCTTTCCACTGCACTACCTAACAAGATGCCCACGTCATTTCCTTGCTTTTGTTGTAGTCTTTTTTAGTTGGGCCGTCTTCTTAGGGACTCAATTTGGGGTTTTGTGAGCGAAGGTATTGGAGCAATTTACCCTTTCCTATTCCACCTCATTTTGTAAATGAGGAAATTAAAGTAAACAGAGTTAAGTGACTTGCCTAGGGTCACATAGCTAATAAGAGTCGGAACCTCGATTGGGCCTCAGGGAAATGAATCTTCACGATTCTGGAATCCACCATTTAGCCATTTAGCCCTCAAGGATATTTTTCTATAGGTATATAAAAATTAGATAAAAGGTGATTAGGAGGTTACTAGTTGCTAAGGGGATCCAGACAGTTTTTTCGATAGAAAGTAAATTGTTCCTGGAATTGTGTCTAGGAAAATAAGAGGAAATTCTAAGGTAGGCAAACTGGGTGACTGGAAGGATATGTTCTCAGCAATCAGCCAATCAGAAATGGAAGTAGATCTTTTTTCTAGACTAGTTTATTTCTATCAAGGAATTACATTATCTTTCCAGTCACCAGATTGGCAACTTTGAGTCATTTTTCATTCTTTAAAATCCCTCATCCCTCATACCTCATTTTTGAAAATTTTTTCGTCTTGTCAGTTCTACCAGGGCAAACTCTCTTGTACCAGACCCCTTCTCTCCATTCACAAAGTCACCACCAATTTATGTATGCCCTTATCATCTTGCACTTGGTTTATTGGAGGAGATTCCCTGATTGATGTCCTTATCTCTTCCCTCAAATAATATTCCTAAAGAACAGGTCTAATTATATCTTTACCTTGTTAAGCTTAGGTGCTTCCATGATAAAATACAAACTTCTCTTTGGCATTTAAGCTCTAATTTACTTCACACACCCACATTACACATTACCATTACCCTTCAAAAAGTCTACATTCCAGTCATAATGGCCTACTAGTTGTTCTCGGTACAGGATATTCTCTCCTGATTCCATAACTTGGCATAGGCTGTCCATTCATTCCTTGAGTGACTACTCCCTCTACCCCCATTACCTTGCATTATAAGTGCTTTTTCCTGGTAAATGACTGATTGAACATCAACTTCTATTGTAGACTTTGAATTACATTTATCATATAACATTAAAAAAAAAAAAAAAAGGCTAAGAATTAGAAATACCTATGAGAGAAAACAGAATTAGATCATCTACATTAGATCAATTAAAATAAAATGGGGCTGGATAAAGTGAAATAGTTTTAGAATCCTTCAGGATTGTTTCATTCTTTTATACTGGACATTTGTATATCCAATAACTTGAATGTTGCCTCCAGATTTGGAGCTTTTCTCATCTTGCTTTCTGTCTCCTAATCTCTGTGCCTTAGTGGAGTCTTCAAGTTTTTGTTAATGGATGAGTATGACCACTATTGCCTAAAAGAGGTCTTGTACTGTAAGGGCCCTTTAAATGGGCGGACACAGTGCATCGGGATTGAGGCCCAGAAGTAATTTCTGTGGATATTAGGACTGCCCTTGGGCGGGATCCTGGCCATATTGAGATAGCTTCGTAATGGGTGACTCTCTCGCTGATTGGCTGTGTGTGTGACCTCACAGGCCCTATATAAGCCCACTGCAGGCAGCAACCGCCCTCTTTAACCTCGTGCTGTTCACCCTGGCTCCTAGCCTGGGTGGCCAAGCCAAGATGGATAGCCGAAAGAGGTAAGGGTTTTGGTAGTGAACACATGGGTCTTCTGACCAGGTGTTCACTAGGGAACCAACAAGTCAGGGCATCAGCTAGGGCATTATGTGAGTAGGTATAATAAAGGCTTTTAAGATTACATGTGGTTGTTCTTGAGTGCGCTACCGGTTATTAAACTATAGATTCAAGAGATTGTGGCCAGAGACCTTAGAAGGCCTCAGAGGAGGCGAGCCGGGTAGAGCTCACACTGCAAAGGACAGTGGTCAAAGGTACTCTGGTGGGTCTAGGACAGACTAGTAATTGTAACTGCCAGGAGAGCACGTTACAAATGGCGCCCCACGTTGGGCGCCAAATGCTGGAACTCTATCTTTCCAGAAATCAGCAAGAGTCAGGATCACTAAACGTCTTTATTCTAGATCTTTACCTTCGCCTCCAACGCCCGGTCACGAGTGCAAGTGAGCGTGAGTTCCACCACCCAAGTTTCTCTAAAGGCCATTAAACGAGCAGTACAATTATCTGGGACAAGACCTGATAAGATATATACCTTTTATACTAATGCACAAGTTAATGTGTGCTGCGAAACCATCCCAGAGTGGCAAATTTTATTAGCCATGGCTCCAAATTTTGCACACGGGTCTCCATTAAAGATAACCAGACTGCTACATAATTGGCAATGGATTCTTGAAGAAAAGGTTTCTAAAGTTCCTCTTAAAGGACCAACTATCTTTACAGATGCATCAAAACATAATATTTGCGCTGTGTATTCTTGTGACTTAACTATAAAGAGAGTAATCAGAACTCCTTTTCAGTCCACTCAGCAGAATGAATTGTATGCAATCATTCTAGCTCTTGCTTATTATCCAGGAGACATAAATATAATATCTGATTCAGCCTATTCAGTAGGTGTGGTACAAAGAATTGCCACAGCCCAAATAAAATTTGTAGCCTCCAATATATATCAGCTCTTTAAAGAGCTTCAAGAGCAAGTGAGAAAGCATCCAGGTAAGATTTATATTTTGCATGTCCATTCCCATAGTGGACTTCCAGGTCCTATTTTTGATGGTAATTCAAAGGCAGATAGCCTTCTAACCATGCTGGCCAGTACTCCTTTATTTCAAGAAGCACAAGAGTCTCATTCTAAATATCATCAGGCTGCCCGAGCTTTACGTTTGCAGTTTGGAATAACAAGAGAAGAAGCTAGGAGCATAGTAAAAGCCTGTACAGCTTGCCTTCCTTTCCATGCTCCTACACTCCCTCCAGGGAAGAACCCTCGTGGTTTGAGACCTAATGAAATTTGGCAAATGGATGTGACCCATTATAAATCTTTTGGTCGTCTATCTTTTATCCATGTCGTGGTAGACACCTTTTCAGGATTCACATTTGCAATACCAGCAGCAAAAGAGACAGCCCGAGTGGTCACTGAATTCCTTATACAAGCATTTGCAATTATGGGCGTGCCACAAGCAATAAAAATGGACAATGGGCCTGCTTGCTTCTCCTGTGGCCACTTACATATGGTGGCCTGGGAAGAGGCTTTGCCCTATGCTTTCTATTGAAGGACTATGCTTTTAAATTAGTGGGTGAAAAACCAACACACCCACCTGCCATTGTTATTGAGACAATGTTACTGGACATGACTTTGCTTATGTGCACCTGTGAAACTAGAATTGTTCTAGAAATTGTGAAAAGTGCAATAGAGAATTGTGATAAGCTAGAATTGCTCTAGAATTGTGAAAAGTATAATAGAGAATTGTGAGAAACTAGAATTGCTCTAGGATTGTGAAAAGTGCAATAGAGAATTGTGATAAGCTAGAATTGTTCTAGGATTGTGAAAAGTGCAATAGAGAATTGTGATAAGCTAGAATTGTTCTAGGATTGTGACAAGTGCAATTGAGAATTGTGATAAGCTAGAATTGTTCTAGGAGTGTGAAAAGTGCAACAGAAAATTGTAAGAAACTAGAATTGGTCTAGAACTGTGATAAATGTAACTAGAATTGTGACAACCTACCTACTGATATTTGTTGACTAGAATTGTGATGTTTTACCTTGTTGACTTCCCACCTCAGTGTTGACATCCTACCTCATTGGCATCCAACCTCTTTGGCTTATCTCGAGTATGACTTTGATGAATGGGTTGAACATTTGGGCCACTGTTGAGCCTGGTTCTCATTGTCATACTTCTGTTTACTGATCTGCTGCTTTGTACCTCCTTGGGCATAACACTCTGTCATCTCATGGACCAAGTGAACTATAGCTGGTGCTAAAAGTTTAGCTTGGTGAGATGTGCGGTTCCCGCAAAATAAGAGAAAGGGAATTGTAAGGGCCCTTTAAATGGGCGGACACAGTGCATCGGGATTGAGGCCCAGAAGTAATTTCTGTGGATATTAGGACTGCCCTTGGGCGGGATCCTGGCCATATTGAGATAGCTTCGTAATGGGTGACTCTCTCGCTGATTGGCTGTGTGTGTGACCTCACAGGCCCTATATAAGCCCACTGCAGGCAGCAACCGCCCTCTTTAACCTCGTGCTGTTCACCCTGGCTCCTAGCCTGGGTGGCCAAGCCAAGATGGATAGCCGAAAGAGGTAAGGGTTTTGGTAGTGAACACATGGGTCTTCTGACCAGGTGTTCACTAGGGAACCAACAAGTCAGGGCATCAGCTAGGGCATTATGTGAGTAGGTATAATAAAGGCTTTTAAGATTACATGTGGTTGTTCTTGAGTGCGCTACCGGTTATTAAACTATAGATTCAAGAGATTGTGGCCAGAGACCTTAGAAGGCCTCAGAGGAGGCGAGCCGGGTAGAGCTCACACTGCAAAGGACAGTGGTCAAAGGTACTCTGGTGGGTCTAGGACAGACTAGTAATTGTAACTGCCAGGAGAGCACGTTACATTGTACCACAGTTCTCTTTTATTGTTCTTGATGAGTAGTAAATGATGAGTAAATTGTGGTCTAACAGAGATAGGTCAGTTCCTTTTCTCTCTCTTCTTCCTTCCCCAAAGTAACCAATGGCGGGTTCGGCAGCAAAGGAATTTGCTACTTAATGCTGTAAGGAAACAGTCTTTATTGATTAGAATGGAAACACTGGAGAGCCGGGGGGCAAAATGGCTGCGTGGTACAAGGCCATTTGCAAAGAGAAGATCCCTGTTCTCTCTTTTATGCAGTGATGTAGGGAAGTTCCTGAGAGTGATGTAAATTAAGATAAGGATTCTCTTGTTATCTTTTGAGTAGAGACAGAAGTCTCTTCCCAAAAAGGAATTTCCTGATGCCATTTGGTCTGTTTGAACAGATTAGAATGGGGGGCTGTAAAACCCTGGCCATCTCAGATAGCCCAAACTAGTTTGACCACATCAAAGTCCAAGTCCCAAAAGAAGTTGGAGATCAAACAAGGAATACCAAAGGGGCTACCGCCTTCAACATTCTGACTCAGTTTCCCTAATTGTCCTAACTTGGTTTCTCTAATTGTCATGCCTTGGTTTCCCTGAATTGTTCTGCCTCAATTGTTTTGCTCAATCCTGCAAAACAGCCCCTCCCTCTTAATCACCAGAATATTTTATTAGGATAAAAGATTTTACAGTTTATTATATCAGAATGCCTCTCCCCATCCCAATCTATCAGAATATCAGATATCCTCTTATCAAGATGCCTCCCCACATCCTGTCAGAACCAGATTGGTAGTCCCTTCCCTCTTTCAGAACTCTTACTCCGCCCCCACCTCAGTCTACCGCCTGTATCTGAGTCGAGTGTATGTATGTCATTGAGAACTCACATTGTTTGCTGGATTTTTGGAGATGATAGTTTCATTCAGCCCTGGAACCAAAGCATGGACCCATTTGGTCCCAGTAATCTCTCCCTTTCAATAAAATATTAAATACTCTCTATCTCTATCTTGCTTCAGTTTCTCTGGCATGACAGTCTGAACTGAATAATGGGGTTTCTCTCTAAAGTGGGCCAGATCAATTTCAGCAAAGCCTCAGGAATACTTAAATCTTTGTATGGAGTTCCAAGCTTCAGTATTCTGAACCCACATTTGGTGTCAGCAAGTAGCTTAATGGAATTAGTGATCAACTAGGCAATGGACCAAAGGAATAAAATTACTTTGACGTTCCAAATACTTTGAACTAGACCAACTTGACCCTGGAAGCCTTCACTAATTTTAACAATTGTATGATTATTGTTTTGGAAATCAAAGAATTGAGATGTAAATTCACATTTTACAGAATATATTTGATTTGAAATAGCAAACTTTTGTCTTTACCTTTTTCATAACTTCTTGCATGCTGACAAAAATAGCCTATCATTTTCTTTTGTTAAAAAAAATTATTCTGAACTTAATTAACACTAATAAAATGAGTATCCGCCCCCAAAAAGGTTTATGCTTACAAGTGAGAATCTCTATTATGTATAATTTGTTTCCCTCTTTTAGTATGTAATATATTTAACTTTTAAAACTTCTCATTGTGTCTGTTAATTTATCTTCTTCTGTGCACTAAAAAAATGCTTTAATGACTGTCTCCTCCTTTTTCTCTTTTTTTGCTGCTGTTGCTATTTTTGCTTCTGTCACTAGAGCCACCCCCCCATATATTTCCTTTCCCCATAAACTAGCAAACATCCCCAGCAAATCTCCTGTGTAATGCTTCACTTGATATTTGTGATCATAAGTCTTAAAGTCATTAAATGAAGTTATTTCTCCTCTCCTTTCCCCTTTTCCTCTCCTACTTTTCAGAGAAAATAACTTTTTTTCTAAGAAATTTTTTTTTCTTAGTAACACAACTGGAGTTCTAATCAGGGGAATTTAATCCTCAACAAATAAGTGTTAGGATATAAGAAAACACTTTTTTTCTTTTCCTTAATTAAAAAACAAAACAAAACATAGATAACGCTGGAGAAACTGAGACAGGATAGAGATTACAGAGTTTTTAATAATTTATTTGTATTTCTGATAGGGAGAGATCATGCTGGGGGCATACTGCCCCCAGAGCTGACTTCCAAAACATTCAGCCGAAAGTGAGTTCTCCATGAAATATTTATACCCAGAAGCTAAACAAAGGCAGGGGGGTGGAGTCCAAATTCTGGTGAGTCAGAATCTCCAGGCAGGGACCGTCAATCCAGTACTGACAGGTTGGAGGGTAGGACTATAAATTCTAACAAACTGGGAGTTAAGGATATGTCCAGCTTAGAGCCAGGAAGTCTGAACTTTCCCTTATCTTGAGTTTACACATTGACAATTTATTACCTTAGAGCAAGTAGCCCTGAGTTATATCAGTCTTAATGAACCGGAGGGGGATTTACAAGGGGGGTGTGCAACTAAGGGGGTTGAGGCAGAACAATTGGGAAAACTGAGGCAGGACCCAATTAGGGAAACTGAGGCAGAACAATTTAGGGAAACTGAGTCAGGACAATAAAAGGGAATTGTGGCACAACATTATAAGTATCTGGAAAATCAATCATCAGAATTCCAGAATAGATCATTGGTCCCTTGATAACCATGGGGACAAAAGTTATATCCTCAGTTAAAAATCAATGCTTAGATTTGGTATTGCCATTAAAAAAAAAAAAAAACTATTAAAACATCCATTGCTTTTAAATCAAAATCAAATCAATCTCAACATTCCACTGTTAAACTGAAATGAGATCAAAGGCAGAAAAAAAAATTCCATGTACAACAAAATGCTAAAAGTAGCATTTAAAAAATTATTATTATAGAAAAGAACTGAAAAGATAAATACCCATAAAATGGAGAATGGCTAAACTAGCTTATGACTATCCATTAACAAGTATATATTTAAAAGTTATTGTTATCAAAAGACTCCTTGGAACTCAGCAAGGTTGGAGAGTAAGCCTTGGATGAGCTGCTACTGCCTACTACTGTAGTGTTCTGGTTAGTTTTCTGGAGGTCTCTGGACTAGCCTTCGTTTTAGCAGATTAATCACCAGGATAATAGGGATAAAGTCCAAATTCTTTATTGTCTCCTTGCCTGGGGATGGGCAGCTTTCTGGAGAGCTTTTCAGACTGGCCTTGGTCTCAATGGGGTAAATTCATGAAGACATCCACCATGGTGGTGTAAGATGGAGTCTGTCTCTGAGTCCCATCCTGATTGAGTTTGTCCCAGTTTATATGCTCTATTATAATTAGGTCATTTATAGCTGGGGTTCTCAAACTACAGCTGAGGGCCAAATGTGGCCTGATGAGGATGTTTACTTGGCCCACAGGGTTATGGCAAATTGGCTGAGGGGCGGAGACAGAGTGTGAGTTTTTGTTTTTATTATAGTCCACCCTCCAGCAGTCTGAAGGACAGTGAACTGGCCCCCTACTTAAAAAGTTGAGGACCACTAATTTACAGTATATGGAGTATAAACAAATCATATCACTAGGGAACCATTTAGCTGTTGTAAGATTAAATCAATCATATTGAACTGGAAAACTATTAATCACCATGCTAAACCAGATAACCATTATCTTATCAATTTCACTGAGTAAGCACCTTGTAAGAATCCTTGTTTCAAGTACAGAGTTCTGGCCCACAACAACTTCCCCATTTGCAAGCAGGCTCAGGAGTAGCTTTAAAACCAATGCTTTTTTAGAGTGAGAGAGAAGAATCCTTTATTCAATGATTCTCATGGCAAGCATGTTTGCTCATGGGAAGAGATATCTCTAGTATTGAATGGGGAGTAAGCATTATATTGTTAGTTTGGTTTCTTACTCTTCCCTTCAAAGTTTAGATTCATCGTATTTACAGAGTTACAATTTGGTTGGATTTACAAACAGTTACAATTGATCAAATTTACAATTCTCTTTATTTGTCCCTTCTATATGTCAGAATGATGGGGGTTGAGGTCCCTTTAAGATTCCTTTTTAATTGCCCAACCCATGGCTGACCTTGATTCACAAATCCTGATCAAAGGCATCCCTTGAATATCCGGGCCCAGCCCCATTATCAGCTCAGCTTACCCTAGCCCTCACCTGATCTGAGCTAACTGAAAAGCCCTACCTCCCCCAAGAACCTGGGGGGTACCGTCCATCATCTTCTAGGTATAAAAGAAACAAGCCAGAACGCCCTCTTTGCAGGAGCCCTCCCAGCCAACAAATGGTATCCTTCCAGCCATGTAAGGGTTCCTGCCCGCCCAGCGGCCACCTCTGGCCCTGGCATCTTTCTAACTGAGCTTTACTTCCAAATTTCTACAATAAACCTTTTCTTTATCAATCTAGGTTTTCGGGCCTGTAAGTTCATTTTACAGGGGACACTGTGCCTCATGGGATTATCTATGCCCCGAGAAATGGGGTTCCCCCTTTCCTTTCCTTCATTAGTTGGTGGCCCACCCGGGGACCCTGAAAATTGTTACCCCCCAAAACTAACCTTAACCTTTTCAGACCTTTTCAGGTCTCTCAGAACCAATTTTCGTCCTTAGGAGTTCCAAGCAGCTTCTGGGAAGAATATCTGTGTTCCTTCCCTTGTCTCACTCTATCTCTAAAACATAGGACACTCAGACCAGGTTTGGGCTTGGAGCAAAGTCTCCCGTGGAGACTACTTGCATTTCAGGCCACTTCTTCTAGAGACAAAAGACCTTTTCCAAGGCATTTCTAAGCCTGCCCTCAGGCTGCAACTCTGACACACGAGAGAGTGTCTCTTCACCCTTCACCCCAATCAAGTGGCCATCTCTCTCAGGTCCCAGGCCAGCAGTCTCCTTGCTTCTGGGGGAGAAATCTGTGTTTGAGCCCTTCTCAAACTCAACCGTAGTGGTCGGGCTGTAGCCACAAGGAGATGGTCAATGGATTGGGGCGAACTTGGAGATGTGTCTCTACCCAACTGTGTGAGCCTTCACCTTCGCCATCCGAGAAGCACTGGGTAAGATAACATCTCTCCCTTCCCCATCCTCTCTCTTTTCCAACCTCTCCCATGTGGCTTAACCTGCCATTTAAATGCTCCCATCCTGTCCCCTTCTTGGGGTACAGTGGGGAGATTTGGGGACTCTTTGCAAGATCTCTAGAAACTCCCCTCTCATAGCTTCTACCTGGCTCTTAAAGGAGCTAAGGCTTCCAGTCCTCTCAGAGAATTAGCTTGTCCCATACCTTTTAAAATGGGACTTGGTTTCCTGACCATGCTCTCTAGGCTGGATATAGGATTTTAAAACAGCCCATTTTCTTTCTAAGCCTCAGGGCATACTTACCTGCTCTCTAAAGCCTATAAACTTTGAGCAGTTTTTGAACAGCTTTTCTCTGTCTCAGGAACTCCTAGAGCACTCTATTTCTCAAGCATTGGTATCTTATGCCCCCTATGCCCTATATGCCAATAATTAAGGGCTTTTCTGAAGTGCAGCTTTGGCCACGCTATCATTTCAGAAAGGACATCTTTGTAATTTTGGCTGGGGAACTAAATTCTGAATCCAGGCAAATTAATTGTTAAGAGAGTGAGAATAGTTTCTTTTGATTTCTCCTTTTTTTCCCTCCCATCCTGACTTCAGGCAGGCAGGGGTGAATTAAAAAGAGTGAAACTATTTAAATGCTCCTTAACTACTTTTAATTTGGCACCTCGCTAGAATCTTTCTCTGTTCTGGTGTGCGACAGTTCCTTTTTATTGCCTCAGTTTCCTTAAATTGTCTCTCTTGCCTCAATTCCTCTGGCTTCAGTCCAGGAAGTCCGGGATATAGAATAGGAATAGACTCTCCCTCAAGCTGCCTTTTAGAGAATGGCTAAATTAACACCTGAATTCTATGTAGCGTTCCAATCTCTCTCTACTTGACCAACCCCCAACTTGCTTCAGGAGTAACTTATCTCCAAATAGGGTCTGACCTTTCTAAATGCCCCAAACGCTCCCACACCCTAATCACTAGAAGATGGGTGGAAGTAGGGTTTTTGTCCTCCACTTAGCCACTATTCTCTGCATTAAGTACCTGTAGCCTGAGGCTAGCTGCCTTCCCCTCTCTCTGCCTCTTCTAACAGAGTAGGGAGGGGTCACGTGGGATTTCTCTTCCAAAGAGAAGGTTTTGATATGGGCCTGCTTGTTAAAACTGGGGGACTTGCACAAAACTGTTTGAGTATTGTTCTGTATGAGAAAACTTTTAACTATTGCTATATAAACCTGTTTAACTATTGCTGCATAAAACTGTTTACTATTGCTGTTTCAGGAAATTAACTAGTCTGTTATGTATAATCTGATAATTTCTGCAAACAGGGGAGGAAGGAAACTGAGATTTCAGCTGGTCAGGAAATTGGGAAAAACTGATGTCTTATTTCAGTTCAGGCCGAATTGGAAACTATTTTACTCTTTCCTTAAAATTTGCTAGATTATGATTTGCCGAGTTATGTTTTAACTTTGAAATCCCTTATTCAGTCTTTGGGATTATTCTTTAGAAACAACCAAAAATCAGACACCTGTCCAAGGACTGGCAGCCTCTCTGATCTGTTTCTCTCCCCCTGTTACCCTAATTCCTTTATTATTTCAGCATTTTGACATCAGGACTCTAATGGTTTGGGGTGGCCTGTCTTGGTCTAATTGCATAATTTACTCAGAAATCTGTCCTCCCGAGAAAGAGAGAGAGAGAGAGAGAGAGAGAGAGAGAGAGAGAGAGAGAGAGAGAGAGAGAGAGCCAGAGAGAGAGAGAGAGAGAGAGAGAGGAGAGAATGAAGCTCTCAAACTCCATTTTTTTGTCTCTCTCTCGGAGCCCCTGACTTGGGGTGCCTTCTCAGGGCAGCAGGACTGCCTTGAGCACTGCTACACAGCAGAGGCTGAGTTAAATGCACAAATGACCACAGACCTAAAGACTCTCCATTTCTGGCTGAGATGCCCCCCAACTGCAGAGATTCAAACAGGAAGGCGAGTGTCTCTCTCTGAATAAGGAGTGCTGTTCTATGCTAATAATTCTGGGGTTATTGAGGAGAAATGGTCCTTGCCACAAGTCCTTGCATTTTCTAGTTTTAGTCTGGTTTGTTTTATTGTCCTGACTCAGTTTCCCTAATTATCCTGACTCAGTCCTGCCTCAATTTCCCTGCCTCTTAGTTCTACAAAACCTCCCCCTGCCTCTTTATCAGAATACTTGATAAGATCTTATATTTCAGAATAGCAGAATGCCTCTCCCATCCCAAGCTATGGGAATCTCTTATCAAAATGCTGTCTCCACTGATTATGTCATCTCTCTAGAGACCTACTCCAATATTGCTCTTGCCTCTATTTCAGTCTTCCAGTTCATGAGGTAACATAAACCCTCCACACTCTATCAACGAGGTGGGACAGGTCATTTTCCTGGGACTTGATTGACGCTGTCTGGAGCTCTACGCTCAAGCCAAGCATTGCTCATTGAGATGTCATGGCACAACTCTGGCGAAATAAAAGTTTTTGTCATATTTCTCTCTCTCTCTTAGGGACACCTAAAGGGAATGAAAGCTATAGAGTCGGGGTCCAGTTACTGCCTCTCAATAAATTCCACTGAACTAATAACTAACAAATCTATCTCTACCCACCTTGACGGGGCCTCCCTGCTGTTAGGACACACCCAGCAAATCTATCCCCTTTGAAGCAAAAAGGTTGGGAAAAGAGCAATATTCAAACTTAGCCTGAGTTTCTGTGAATGTCATCCATAATTTATGAATTTATATTTATTTGTTTCTAAAAGTTTAACTGCTAACTTCTTGAATTCTCTTATGTGGAATTAGACATTCTGTATATGATTGTATTTGCATTGGGTATTTTAAAAACAAACTGATTTGTATAAATAATTTGTATGAATATAATCTACTTGGATATGAACCTATGGGGACAAATTCTTTATTGTTATCAACATAAGGTTATGATAAATATTTGTTTAGAATTTATGTTCTTGCATTTTTTTCCTCATGTAACTGGTTTTAAGATCAGAGCAATGGTCAATAGAAATTTTTAATGCAATTCAATTATGTCATATACGTAATCATTGCATCCTAAATGCTTGGCCAAATAAGTATTTAGCCTGGTCATCTGTCTGCTACTGGACAACTAATAGAGATCTGTAAAAACAAAACTAATTTATAACACCTGTTGGTTTCCCTTTATCTTGCTAACCTGAGATTCTCAGTTCTCTTCTCAAGGCAACTCCTGCCTCCAGACACTCAGAAAAAAGCAGAGATGCCCTTTTTATGCAAATCTCTTCTAGACTTAAGCCTTAGAAGACCCCAGTCTCTGCCCTGAATTCGAGCAGGAGGAACGGCCTTCTCACCACCAACTAATGAGGAAAAGGAAAGGGGGAACCCCATTTCTCGGGGCATAGATAATCCCATGAGGCACAGTGTCCCCTGTAAAATGAACTTACAAGCCCGAAAACCTAGATTGATAAATAAAAGGTTTATTATAGAAATTTGGAAGTAAAGCTGAGTTAGAAAGATGCCAGGGCCAGAGGTGGCCGCTGGGCGGGCAGGAACCGTTACATGGCTGGAAGGATACCATGTGTTGGCTGGGAGGGCTCCTGCAAAGAGGGCGTTCTGGCTTGTTTCTTTTATACCTAGAAGATGATGGACGGTACCCCCCAAGTTCTTGGGGGGGGGGTAAGGGCTTTTCAGTTAGCTCAGATCAGGTGAGGGTTGGGGGAAGCTGAGCTGATAATGGGGCTGGGCCCGGATATTCAAGGGATGCCTTTGACCAGGATTTGTGAATCAAGGTCAGCCATAGTTTGGGCAATTAGAAAGGAATCTTAAAGGGACCTCAACCTCCATCAAGAAGGCTTGTGCCTTGTCACTGACCTTAGTCAGTTTGGTCCAGCTTAGGTCTGGGCTGCTTTGTCAGGAATTTTGTTGTTTAGCCAATTCCTTGACTCAAATGGTGATTGATTAGTGATATCTTAACAAAATATTTCACCTTTCCCTTTATCCTATTTTAACAATATTTGTGGAAACCTGTAAAGGGCCTAGAACCGATCTTCTCTGTGCGGAAGGGAGCCGCCCTAATGTCAGTCAACTCCAGCTCCGGGTTGATTATTAGAGCTGCGTGTCTGTGGATGCGTAGAGCTATGAGTCGCCTGGCCATAAAAGGAGAAACCCGACTAGGCATTGATAAGGGAGCTGGCCCCGCCCACGATGGGAGGTTTCGGGGAGGGTCCGAGAACCTCTATAAGAGGAATTGCCAGCGGCAACTCGGGGAGACATTTTGGGTGCAGACAATAAAGACCAGTTCTGCTACACGTTGGCTCTCTGTTTGCTTATTCCCCGCTCCTGTCTCCGGAGCGGGGCCGGAGACGTCCGAAGGCTGGTGATAGCGTGAGGCGCGCAGTAAGAAACTTTCAGTTTCCAGTGAAGCTGCAGGGAAGCAGACCCACAACAAGTGGCACCTTGAACAGGGACCTGGGCAGTGTATTCGCTGGAACAAGGAAAGGTAAGTAGAAAGACGCGCTCCTTGATTTTTAGAATCAAGAAGAAGCAAACAGCCTGACTGCTTAGACGCAGTTAGATGAGGCATGGGACAAAAAATAGTTAAAGCCCATATCGAGTCAACAGATTCAGGAGTATATGCTTCATAGCTATATAAACTCCGTAAAAAGAATAGAGTGGATCTTAACTTAAAAGCATGCAGAGCCTGGATAGAAAAAATAGAGCTCTGGTCTGTCTGTGTATGTTTGTCTGCTTTGAATTTTTTGTTCTGTGTTAAAAGTTAGCAAGCTCATAAGAGATAAGAATTCAGCCTCTGTGTTACAGGCTTAGAAAAATAATAGGCTGAATTGTGGAAATTGAAATTCATTCAGAATAGTAATTCTTTCAGAGTGGTTCAAAATGTATTGGTCTTAAAAATTGTTTGTGATCTTAAACTTTTTAACCTGTTGTACCAATTTGTAAGTAAAACAAAAGAAAAAAAAAACTTGACTATTTTAAACTGGTGGGAAAGTTTTCTCTGAAAAGCAGATTTTCAAAGCTAAAAGGGGAGTAATGGCATTACAATCTTATCTGCTTAATACCGCCTGGGAAGCTTCTTACTAGTGGCCTTGAAGCACTCAGGCAGAAGAAAAAAAAAAAAAACTATTTGGTTTGCTTCTGAAACATTGGGTAATTTGTTATCATTATGGGTTATGAATCTTGAAGTTTAAAGTTTAAAAAAAAAAAGGTGATTAAAGAAAAGGGACAAGAGAGATTGATTTGCAAAATTAATTAATAGTTTAAATGAAGCATCTAGTCAGAAGAGTTATTGGTTTGGAAGTGTTTAAAGTATGTCAGAGAAAGTTTGAGCAAGTAGGCATTGGGAAGAGAGAAACAGAGAGATGGGACAGGAGAATAAAGGTGATTTAAGAAGGATTTATTAGTGGGAGCAAATGATTTCAAGAAGAAATCAGTGGGGAAAAGAAGGAACTTGTTGGAAAAGGTAGTCACGGAGAGGTGACTGTGAGACGGAACGTATTTTTGCAGGGGTAGAGCAGCAATAGGAAGCTGCAGCTGTTTCTGGTTGAAGAAAGCAAACTGATTTAAAGGGATTCAAAATTCTTCCTTATATCCAATATTTGAAGCCAAGGATTTGTTTTTAAGGAAATATGTTATGTCTTTATTTAACATCTGAAAACTTTACAACTAAACAGGCTTATTGCTCAGACTCCTCCCTTAGGGTTTCAACAGTGCATGAGTTCTAGCTTGGAGACGGGGTCCTGGTTAGGACGTGGAAGGAGGACAAGCTGACCCTGAGCTGGAAAGGACTGTTCCAGATCCAGATACAGCAGTGCTACATAGGAAAGAGAGTGGACTCTGAGGGTGTGGACTTCCCAACTGAATGCAGAGAACAAGCTGAGACAAACATTGAAAAGCAACTGATAAACTGTGCATGTAAAATCTTGATAGAGGTATTGAAACCTCACTATTAGATAAAATATCTATTACTGACACCTCCCCCTCCTACAAAACATCCTCCATCAATCATAAGAGTTCCTAAAACTTGTACCAATAATGTAACTTTTCCTCCTCTGATGAATTGTGTTAGAAAGAAAAGAACCTGGTATGACACTTTATTTGGTGGTGCTGGAACTGGTTTTGGTATAGTTAATTCAATAGACTTTGAAATCTTGGTCAGCAGACTGCGCAGTGCTGGACAAGATGTTTCTCAGGCTTTGACTGTAAATGCTCAAATAGTTGCCCACGACGATCCTACTCCACCAAAATACATTATAATATCAAGGCCAATTTCTACAGATTTTTGATGATAGTATTATTACTAGTTTGGGTTTTACTGGAAATATTAGTAAATTATTTAAGTGGACCAAATGCTCTTTACAAAATATGTATACCTAGATACAAAAAGAAAATGCTCAGAGATTGTTGCAATGTGGGATTATATGTTTAATTTACCAGAAGCATGGAAAAACAATGACCTGAAAATGCTATGTGTACTTTTTTTTGGTGTACTGGAACTATTGTGTATTGTCAAGTTAAGATATGGGCTGTTATGTGTTAATTTCATGTATTACCTTTTGTCTTACCTGATTACTTTGCTTTACTTCATATATATGGATATCCTAAACAGATCTTAAGTTATGAAGAAACTATTAGAGTCTAATCAGCGCGCATTAAATGAACATCAAATACAGACTCTTATAGCTGCAGGACAACTTATCGAGGCCTCTCATTTAGTAACATCGGATACTAACCACCATTGGTATGATTTCTTATTTAGATCAGGTAGCGCTACCATTTATTTTAATAGTTTAGCCATACCATATTATTATTATTGTTCTTTCTGTAATTATGTATGTGTAATTGTCATATGTATTGGAAAATGAAATTAATTTACTCTAATTTCACCCCACTAGCTCAGTCCTCTTATTATTTTCGTGATCTTAAGGCCAAATGATTAAGAAATTTAAAATTTCATATTAGGATTATAAGCTCACTCAAATCTAACAGGCCTCAGCTTCCAAATTATGGGAACTTGACCGTTCCATGAACTCCGTATATTTTTGACACTAGATGCTAGGAACTAGCCATTCCTAGAGATGTTTGTGCTCCAGAGAAGAGTGGCTCCCTCTCTGGGCATAGACAATTAATAAAGAACTGTCAAGATACAGACGATACGGAACGAGTCAACTAGTGAAGCCCTTCCGTAACCCGCACCTGCACAGATGTATGTGCCAAACCCTTATATAAATTTTTGGCAAAAATCCTTCTTTGTCTATAGACATGATAAGAAAATTAACTAGAATGAACAGAACCTTAAAAACTATGCTCATTAAACAAAAAGGGGGAATGGGATGCAAGAAAATAACTCAACAAGATATTGATAAAGCTCTCTTCACTATCAATTTTTTGAAATTTGACAATGAGGGATTAACACCGGCCATGAAGGCTTTAGTTGAAAATACCATGGGTAATAAACCAGAAAGAAAATCAATGACAGAAAAATCGGAAAATGATTCCAAAGAATTAAGATTGGAAAAGATAATGTATAAGGATGAGAATAACGTTTGGAAAGGCCCTTACAAAGTTATTGTGAGAGGCAAAGGATTTGTTTGTGTCTCAACAGGGGAAAAAGAGAAAAGATGGATCCCGATCAGAAGGACCAGGTTGGTATGAGAAAAAGAAGACGAATCCATCGGGGCAGAGGAGAAAGGAGGAGAAATGGAAAAAACCGAACCCAACGAGCAAAGAGAAGAGAAGGAAGACGAGAAACTCAAATGCAAATGAATCAAATTGCATGCATGTTGTTAGGATTAAGTAGCCTGATAGGAGGGGTGAAGAGTGAGGAAAGAAATATGATTGCAGATTTGTCTAGTTTTCAAATGGTCACTTGGCGTCATCAGCCTATACCATTAGCCACATTAGGAAATGTTTCCTTTTTGGAAGGGATAGGGGAGTACAAAGAATCAAAAATATGGAAGGAACATTTTAAGAAGCTCACTTTCATTACTCGGGATGTCCCTTTATGCCTGACATATAACTTAAAGATAAGTTCATGCATTATGCTGGAACCTTTTAGAATTAAGCAATCATCCCACAAAACGAGCGACCTAAATGACTTAACTAGCGAGATGATAGTTGAGATGTTGGCTGTTCCCCACGTGGAACATGAGATAAAAGATGAAGTTGAAAGTCCCCTTCCCCCTTGTACCCTGGTTATGAACTCGCCTTTATTTTCACCTTTGATCAGTTGTTCCACGGGCGTGTTTCGTAAAGGGCCCTTTTTGCCAGAAGTTAATATCAGCTTTTGGAATGGGGAGACAGATGAGGCACCGGTACTGGTTGCACCAACACCCATAGTGGAAGGGCATATTCAGAATCACCTATGGAAGATAGGTCTGACACTAGCAATTACGAATATTTCAGTTATAATTAATGGTCCTCTACATGAACATCCTACCAAACTGCTGGTGCTGCCGCATAGAGTTTGGAAGAAGGATTTTGGAGAAAGGTTTGGAAGTTTACTAGGGAAAAATACTACCTGCTTTAAACACTCTAGGGTTAATCAGATGCAGACTTGCTTCCCTTTTAAAGGTAGAGTTCAGTCATTTGACGGTGCCGCCTTTTTATTATGTTTGATAGCGTCAATGATACCTAGAGGGCATCCTGCTATGACGCGATTATCACCAATGAAATTGGGGAAAAGACCTTAGCCTTTAACAGCGGGGTTATATTTTTATTGAAGAGTCCCCCTATCACCCCACGCCCTCCTTCGGAGGGTAAGAAACAAGATGGCAAGGGTATGATTCCAATGTATACTCTACACGTGGCTAAGGCACCAACTCATTGGGCTATAACTCCTAATCTTCCCAAATTACGAATGATGACATGGGTTCATGAAAGTATCCCTTTAAAATTGACTGGTAATGGCTCATTCTTGGTAGGCTCACACATTCACCCAGGGTACCCAGAGCGACAACCTCAAATGTTTAAACAAAGTAAAGACAGCCTAACTTTTATGACAACCCACTTGCCACTGTGCATAGTTCTTGAGGGACAAGGGAATGATTGGTGTGCAACCATGAAAAGGCTGAATAGAAGTCATCTGCTACACAGTAATGATGAGTTAAATAATATAAGTACCAGTATGATGGTGCAGATGAAGGAAATACATGGAAAAAATACAATGAATGCTGTGAGACAGAGACGTGCTGATTTGCCGAGTTGTATAGACTCAAGGTTGGGTGTAGTTTTTGGTCAATTAAGGGAATGCAGTACAGGACTAATGAGGAAAAGCATATCTTTGCAAAATGGCACTGTGAACTTGACGTTTTGGGATCGGAATGCCGATTCTCACTCTCAACTGATTGCTCCTGTATTCTATTCTAATCATGTCCTACAGCCACATCTGTGGAAAGTGGGATTAGTTACAAATAAGATAAAAATGCAGTTACATATATCTAATAATGAGGACAGGGAGTTGACTTTTACCCAATGGCATCGGGTTTTTGGCAACAAGAATTCCACTTGCAGAGGGGGAGTTTTTCCAAATAGTACATTGTGTTATAGTTTTGAAGGACAATTGTGGACTTTGGGTAATGCTTTGTTCCTGATATGCTTGAATTCAAACTATAAGATAACCAAAGCAGAAGGGGAGTACGTGGTAGTGTGTACAAATGGGACATATACAAATGTTATAGGAGGTATTGAAAGATCATTACTGTATGATAGCACTCTGTTTTTGCTGGAAGTGCCACCGTTTACCGTTCATCCTATTTTAGCTAAGAACTTTGCAATATCACCAGCAGAAGGGGTTCTTCGAGGACTATTGAAAAATCTGCACCATAGAGGAAAACGGGAAGGTGGCAGTATGTTTTTATCACTGGCAGCCTTAGCTCTGAGTATCTCAGAGGAATTCCAGATAAGAGAACTGAATACACAATTGACTATTGTGGCGGAGAAGCTACAGAAGTACATGACTGAAAATGACTTGGCCTGGAGACACCAGGAGGCCATAGACTCTATGCTGATTTCTCAAATAACTCAACTGCAATATGTTTCCTTGGAGTTAGTGAAACAACAAGCTTTGTTGTCCCGATATGTGAAACTTACTTGTAGCTTTTTATATCGTGCCTCTTGTATTTTACCTGTGTTATATAATTCCTCTGATTATGCATATCTTGAATGTCTTTTACGTAATGCTTCTATGCAAACGTCTTTACAGAATGAATTAATGGCCCTTGACAAAATTATAAATGGATTGGAGAATGTGACAATTGATTTTAATAAGCAATGGGAGGAATCGACCTCCTCGTTGATGGCATGGTTGAATGGGCTTGACTATCACAATGTAATTCACTGGTTAATTCTCGGGTGTGTTGCCCTCGTCCTTGTGTTATTTATGTTGTGTTTTTTGCCTTTAATGATTCGAGCCATACTTTTTGCACTACGTCGGTCTCTGACAGAACTGAAGGCATCTAATGTCTTAAATGCCAAAGGAGATTTGTAATCAATCCCTGATCAATGAGCCTAATGTTGTACATGTATTTTGATATTATCTATTTGTGTTTCGATTTCTGGTGCTCTGAATATTTTCCATTTTGATATTTTCATAATTGATATTCCTGGTGCTCTACCTCCATTTATGTCCTTCCGAGTTGTGATGGCTGTATTAGACCGCCCTCTTTTTAAACAAAAAGGGGGAATTGTAAAGGGCCTAGAACCGATCTTCTCTGTGCGGAAGGGAGCCGCCCTAATGTCAGTCAACTCCAGCTCCGGGTTGATTATTAGAGCTGCGTGTCTGTGGATGCGTAGAGCTATGAGTCGCCTGGCCATAAAAGGAGAAACCCGACTAGGCATTGATAAGGGAGCTGGCCCCGCCCACGATGGGAGGTTTCGGGGAGGGTCCGAGAACCTCTATAAGAGGAATTGCCAGCGGCAACTCGGGGAGACATTTTGGGTGCAGACAATAAAGACCAGTTCTGCTACACGTTGGCTCTCTGTTTGCTTATTCCCCGCTCCTGTCTCCGGAGCGGGGCCGGAGACGTCCGAAGGCTGGTGATAGCGTGAGGCGCGCAGTAAGAAACTTTCAGTTTCCAGTGAAGCTGCAGGGAAGCAGACCCACAACAGAAACCTAACTGCAAACACCTATGATGTATCTGGCATTGTGTTAAGCATTGAGAATACAAGGATAAGAATGAAAAACGTTGTTGCCTGTAAGGAACTTAGAATCTAGAGGGAAAAATAATTTGCTCATGAATTGATATATTCCAAACAAATACAATGTGACATTGAGAGAAAGATATTAGTAGCTAGGAGGACCAGGAAAAGTTTCATACAAAAGATAGCCCCTGAATTAAATCTTGAAAGGAATCAAGGGATTCTAAAAGGTAGAGATGAGGAGGGAGTGATGGGGTGAAGCTGTGACCCCTTTATTCTATAAAATAATCACCATGAAATTGTGTCCCCTTTGATTCCTGGCCTCCCAGACTCTAGAGAGTCTAGAAGAAGGTGTATTTTCCAGGCTGGGCCTTTCTAAGGCAAATCACACCTCTCCTCCCTCCCCTCCACACTGATCTTTTGGGAAGCCAGATCCCCATTCAGGAAGTCTTGAAAGTGATTTACATTCAACTAGGAGATCTGGGTCTGATATTGAGTAGCTTGAAATTCCAAATATCTAGGCCTGGGGGCAGTGGTTGTTTTTTCAGTCTTAGTCTCAGACTTCTTTAAAGGACAATTCTAAACTCCACATTTTTGCAGAAGCCTGAAGTAGTTGCTTTGCCAAGGGATCTCTCCTCTTGAATACAGCTGCCTACCAGGACTCCAGCCCTCTGTGAAGAGACGAAAGCCTCTTGTTATTTCTCTGCTAGGACCTTGACACTGAGGAAGTCAGTCTTCCTAGCAAAGCTGACTTCTCAGTGCCAATAAAACTTCCCTCTGTCATTCAAACTTTTCGGGTTTGTGAATTCTTTCATATTGAACCTGTACCTCTGATCAAAAGGGGATTCCCACAACTCTGCACTGCCACTAGAAAAGCATCAGGAGGACATTCTAAGGGTGGATTGGAGTTCATTCTTGATCTTTGTTTCTAGAATAGGATTAAAATTAGATTTCTCCTAAAGATACTGTTTGTACTATCAACATTTAAAGATGGGAGATGACAAGGACAGTTTGCCTGAATTTTAGCATACAGAAAGGGGAGCAATGAACAATAAAACAGATAAGATAGGATGGGGCCAGATTGTGAAGAATTTTTAGTGCCAGAAATTTATCATTTTGTGAGAAGGTAATTTGAGACCATTAGAGTTTACAGGGTATGGTAGATTTGAGAAGATATGTACTTTTGAAAAAATCACTTTTCCAGCAAATTTAGAGAGGGAAAGACATGAGGTAGCAATTAATTAGCTCTTATAATAGTCTATGTGAGAGGTGACAAGGGCCTGAATTTAGGATGATGACTTTTGTAAGTAGAAAGAAAAGAACATTACATGAGAGATGATGTAGAGATAGAAACAAGAAACAATTATTAGATAGCTGTGAGTAAGAGTGAGGAATTGAGAACGATAATGTGTGGTCTCTAAGTTATAATCCTTCTCTGGGAGGAGGTTTCTTTTCTCTGTGAATCCTTTTTTCTGTGTGCAGGTTTCTTGAGAGGCTTCTGGAACCTCCAGCCAGCCTCTTCTTCTTCTTCCTGAATCCTGGCTCTGAATTTCCTCCAGCTCTTGTCCTTCCCCAATCCAGACTGCTTCTCCAGGCCCAATGTTGTCTTCTTTTATCCTTGAAGAGAATGGAATTGTGAGAACTCCCAGGTGCTTGTGGGAACTCCTTCAACCAATGAACTTGCTCCTTTTAAAGGTGTAAACTCCTTTAAATGTGTAAACTCCTTTTCAGAAGTCTAAAGGTATAAACTCCTAAAGGTGTGAACTCTGAGCTAGAGAATTGTTTAGACAATCTGAGTTATCACCTTGTAATCCTAACATCTCCCCTTTCTTTTGATTTAGAACATAGGGTGATCATGGCCTTGAAACATAAATCATCAATATGGGGGGTATTATACATAATTACATAAGTTACATAAACACATAGTAAAATAACACATGCTAGAAGTGATGTAACAAATAACATGATCAAATAATCATAAATTGAGAATTTATACATATCCATAAGTCCATTATCCATTAGTTGATGTTCCATGAATCCAATAATTCCTGCAAGTTTTTAAAGTCCTACATGTCTTAAAGTCTTCAACAATTTTTCATCTCAAGGAATCCAATGATCTCTGCTGGTTTTCAAATCCTTTAACAGTCTTATCAGCCATGTTCTTTCAGTGTCAGATGTTTTTTAGATCTTCTCCTTTGTTTTGAGGTTTTTTTCTTTTGCTGTCTCTCTCCAGGTGATTATTGCCACCCATATGTTTCCTTCTCCATCTGTTTCCTTCTGTCTGTATAAATACAAGCAAACCCTCTCTCCCAGGCAGTTAACCTATCTAATTTCCTTCTATTTTCCACTTTCTAAATCTCTTCTCATCATCTGGCAATTAAATTGGGGCTATTTGCACTGGACACTGCCCTGTTGGTTTAAAAGGCCTATATTCTCCCCAAGTGTAATCCATTTCTACTATCTGATTGCTTTTTGGCTGACATCAGGTAATTCCTTTCTGCCTTGTGATTGCTTTTTTGCTGGTTGATCAACTAAGAGTCCTGACCTTCGAAAGGCTCTTTGGGTATCACCTCAGCTGCCATCATGCCCCACCTATCTTTTGATTGAGATCTTGGAGCTGGGGTTCGCCTCTCATTGCCCTGGAACAATCTACATTCGGAGGCCCAGTGGAAGCCCTTGTGACATTTTGGACATGGGGTTTTAGATCTTCTCTCATCCTGTCTTCCCACTCTATCTCCATGTCTAGATTGAGCTCTTTCTTAGATGCCCAACTTTTCCACATTGGAAACATTGATGAATTTCTCTAGAAGTTCTTTGCCAAGAGGGACCCTGTCTTTCCACGTTCATCATAGTCTGGGTATAAAAAGTATTTGTTCCTACTGTAGCACAGCGTCTTATGATCTCCTCTAAAGGAGCATCTTTGTCTAGTCCCCATGTAATTCTTTTGCAAATCTCATTGGCATTTTTCTTAGCCAGATGTCTGGTCATTATTTCTGTAGCTGCATTTTCTCCAATAGTTCTTTTGACAGCAGTTTGCACACGTCCCACAAAATCTGCAAAAGGTTCATTGGGACCTTGCTCTATTTTAGTGAAAGCCTCCCCCCGATCTTTCTGTCTGGTGAGGGAACCCCAAGCTTTTATTGCAGCCTTAGAAATTTGCTCATACACTGTCATGGTATAATTAATCTGTTCTGAATTCTCTCCATACTGACCTTCACCAGCTAATTGCTCAAAATTGAATTGTGTGTTAACTCCTGTTTCCAAATTGTGTCTGACTTGGATCTTACATAATTCATGAAACTCCGCAAGCCACAACAGATTTTGTCCAGGTTCTAAACATGTCCTTGCTATGGATTTCCAATCATTTGGGCTTAGGACTTTATAAGACAAACCATCTAGTAACATTTTTACATAAGCTGATGTAGCCCCATAAAGGGTACAACCTTTTTTCAAATCTTTAATTTTATTCAAATCTAAAGGTGTATATCTTCTCCTTTTTTTGACCTACAGAATCAATCTCTTCATTCACAGGATATGCAGGTGTAAAATCATTTGTATCCTCTCCTTCTCTCTTAGCCTTAATCAATGCTTTTTCTAATCTTGTCATAGGCTGCTTCACAGGCAATTCTGTTTGTGTTTCTGCCTCTTCCTCTCCTCCTTCTTGCTCCACCCCTGAAGGGTTAATTGAGGGAGGAGATAGGAAATGCTCCTGTTGTTCAGAATTTTACTTCATTGTTAACTCCATTGTTATCTGATTCATCCTCTTCACCTAGTTTAGTTGGATCCTTCCCCTCTGGCTCTTTCTTCTTTCCCTTTAGTATAACAATTTTTAAAGCCACTTGGATTAAATTGTAGGTATGAAGTGTATCTTTGGAAATTAAGTTTGATTTGGAATTGTAGTGCTCTCCTAGTAGCTCTCCTACTAATTCCCATTCATCTAGATCCAATTTTTTTTTTCCAGAGAAAAACAAGGACATATGACCTGCACAGTTTTTAAAAGTTCAGTAATCTCCTCCAAAATTTTAATCAATCATTTACTTTTCATAACCTTGATAATGCTTTCTAAACATTTTCCTTGAACAGAAACAGAAGGCTGTTTTCTAAACATTTGCCCCATTTCACTGAAATTCTACTTTAGTTCTTTAACAAAGTTTCCTTGTTATAATTATGTCTTTTTCAAGGCCGTGACCACCCTATGTTCTAAATCAAAAGAAAGGGGGAGGTGTTAGGATTACAAGGTGATAATTCAGGTTATCTAAACAATTCTCTAGCTCAGAATTCACACTTTTGGTTCAGGCCTTTGAAAGGAGTTTGCACCTTTGGACTTCTGTGGGGGGAGTTTACATGTTTAAAGGAGTTTGCACCTTTAAGAGGAGCAAGTTCATTGGTTGAAGTATTTCCTGAAGGCCCCTGAGTTCTCATGGGCCCAATCTCTGGGAGGATAAAAGAAGACAACATTAGGCCTGGACAAGCAGTCTGGATTGGGGAAGGACAAGAGCTGGAGGAGATTCAGAGCCAGGATTCAGGAAGAAGAGGATTTGAGATTCTACCTTCGCTCTGGCTGGAGGCTCCAGAAGCCTCTCAAGAAACCTGATTACAGAGAAAAAGATTCACAGAGAAAAGAAACCTCCTCCCAGAGAAAGATTACAATTGAGAGACGACAGGGACACTACAATAATGAAGTTGCAAAATTTAATAGCTGGAAGTTTAGTGGTACCCTGACTTGAAAAGAGGAAATATGGGAAAGACAAAATTGTTGGTGGAATTTTGAACCAATCCAACAATTATGGAAAGCAATTTTGAGCAGTTCTATAACTGTGCATACCCTCTTAGAAACAGCAATATTACTACTAAATATGTATCCCAGAGAGATTTTTTAAAAGATGGGAAGAAGAACCTATTTGTACAAAAATATTTATAGCAGCTGTGCTGGCTAAGAATTGGAAATTGAAGGAATGCCCATCAATTGGAGAATGGCTGAATAAATTGTGGTTTATGATTGTATTGGAATATAAGACATGATAAGCAGGATGCTTTCAGAAAAATCTGGAATGATTTATATAAACTGATGCAAAGTGAAATGAGCAGACCAGGAAAACATTATACACAGTAACAGCAATATTCTATAATGATCAAATGAATGACATAGCTATTAGCAATACAATGTTCCAAGACATTCCCAAAAGCTCATGATGAAAAATACTATCCTCCTCCAGAGAAAGAACTGATATCTGAATGCAGAATGAAACATATTTTTTCTTTTTTTTTTTTTTGCATAAAATTACTATTACAGAAATGTTTTACACAGTTGCACATATTTAACCTATATTAGACTGTTTATCTTTTCATGGAGGAGAATGGGAAAGGAGAGAAGGATAGAATTTGGAACGCAAAACTTAAAAAAAAAAAGCAACAAATGTTAAATTTTGTTTTTATATGTAATTGGGGGAAAATATTATTTAAAAAAAATAATTGCAGGTAGAAATCCAACGTATTTCCAAGGTAGGTCAATGTTTATAGTAGTTAAAGTTCACAGATGGGTCAGACTCTTAAGTAAATTTGCCTGACATATTCCTTGAAAAGTAAACATTAACTATAAATTGCCATAGTCTACATTGATTCTACATATCATCTTAGCAAAACTTCACAAGAAATATTTGAATCTGTGTGCATAGTATTCCTGGACATGACTATAATTTGAGTTATCAGCTCCTGGGAATGGTATTTTATTGTATTTGATGCTTTCCATTGGGTGCAAATCTATGTTTTTAATCTAAGGCAATAGGGCATAGAAGGAATGCAAAGTATGCCATAGCTTCTCTTACAGAAGAACTACATGAAAGAGAAATCTGTTCTAGAAGTTCTGTGTGTATGTTTAATAGTAACATTGTATAGTCATCTGTCATACTGGAACTATATGAATGATAAAACATTAGATAGATTGTTTCTTTTGCTAAGAAAAGTTTTATTCATAGAAACTTATTTATCTATGGCATTATCATACAACTCAAATCAAAAGAAACAAGAGAAAAGAAGGAAGAAACTCAAGATCATGTCTTCTTTTTTTTTTTAAATACAATTTTATTTTCAGTTTGGAATTTTTTTCCCCATGTACTCTTCCCCCACTCATTGAGAAACCAAGAAAAGAAAAGCAAATTATAAATACATGACCATGCACAGCAAATTCCTGAATTATCCTTGTCTTAATCCAACCATGCCCACATATTCCCCAAAACAAATAAAAGAAGAAAATATAATTTAAGTTACACTTTGAGTCTATTAACTATTTGGAGGTGGATGCTGTATTTTATCATGAATCCTACAGAACTGTCGGTCATCCTGTTGATCAATTATTGTGCTCAATTACTAATGCATATTGTGTATCTAATCTTTTGCTGAGAGCATGTCTTTATTAATGAACCAAAAACAAAGTTTATTTTAATTTACTTAGGATCATGATCTAGATTTAACTTGCATTTAACTACATTTTTTTTAAAAAATCAAGTCAAATCATTAAGTATGTATGAAAAGAGAGTGCTTACAATGTATCAGACCCTGTGTTAAACAATGAATTTACAAAGAAAAAAAGACAGTCCCTGTTCAAAAATCTCAGACTACAAGAGGTGCTATATTTGCTTCTCAGGTACAGGAGGGAAAAAAAAAAGCTAAGCTTATCTTGATAGTTACCACCATCAAGTTGTTGGATAAGTATACTATCAAATATAGGGGTATTCAGTTGACCTATCACTGTCCTAAGAAAGGATAGGGGTTCAAATAGGTATACATCACATTGGAGCATTGAAACAAAGTGAATATCATTTTATTCAGAAAAGTTAACTCAAATATGGGCTTTTGCTGAATGCATAAACATCAGCCTTCTCTAATAAGAGTAAGATAATTTAGTTGCCTATTTTGAACAAATAGCATTATAATTTCCCTTTTTTCAAACTCCTGTGAATATTTGAGAAGAGCTCCTAGTAGTCAAACTTTTTGCTTATTTAAAAATGGGCTCCCTGTGTATGGGCCTTTTCCCACACCTAAATTGAAATTAAAACAATTTTTTTCTGAATTTATTTGCATAAGAAGGCTATGACAATAGTTTCTATTTATTCAGATTATAAAAAAGGAGCAAAAACATGATGTAAAAAAAAAAAAAAGGAGTCAATTTTTCAAAAGGATGCTTTGGTTAAGGTACCTACCTTATGGTTATTAGCATTTCAGGGAATGGCAGTGGAAAAAAAAAATGTTTCTAGAATGCTTAACCATAGTATTAGATTTGATGGTGAAGGAAGGAATTTTGTGTGTATGTGTATGTGTGTGTGCTTTGTAATTTCAAATAAGAATGTTGTAATTAATTTTTAACTCACTGGAGGTGGATGTTTCTCCCATATCCCATATTTGATGTGGTATGATTGTGGTGAAAAATAGCCAGATGGAAATTTAGAAATGCATTTTGAAAATGGATCCTACAACTGCTTGATATTTTTGAAATATTGTATAATGTAATACAGCTCCTATGATGAGTCACAGAATGGAAAGATCTAAATACCATAAAACCAAAGTAAATATTATTTTTCTTCCCTGGTTACTAAACATCAGACAAGCCAAATAGTATTTATTTGAAAGTAAATACCAATTTCCATAAGGGGGAATTCTGCCCTCATAACTCTGAAGTAATCCAAACTTATTCTATGCATATATTTTTCTTTCAAAACTGTCAAACTCATTAACTGTCTTTACCAAGAAAAAATGTAGTCAGGATTATTTTTTTCTCTATCTTGAAGCAATATTCCCTGTTCCCCCTCCCCCCCAATAGCTACATAGAATTGTAATGGAGCCAGATCAATAATATAGAGATCCATTCATTTTCTTAACCATATAGGCGGGAGTAGTCTCCATCTTTTAGTTGCATAGCTGGAACAGGCTGCATCTTTCAAACTGACAAATTTTTGCCTGAGAGTAAGTTCCTGCTGCATACAGAGGGTGAATATTATATACATAATAGGATCCATGAACTGAAGTGGGAAGGAGACATGCCCCTCCCCCCTTTTAGGCTACTTGGCTTGAGGTGTTTTGATTTCTGTTCTGTTTCATTTGCTCTTTGTTTCTAGATGCAGGCAGTAATCTACACTAGATCCAGGAATTTGAGTCATGAACCCCCCTGAGCCAGGATTCCAGATGGGATGTTTTAGTTAGTCAGCTCCTGGAGAAACCAGGATCTCAACTTCTAAGGGAATTTTGGACTTATAACTTGAAACTATGGTCTATGAGAACTGAGCTAAGTCATGAATCTAATCTTCTCCCCATCCTCAAAGATTGAGTTGAATGGGGATTGGGGATTATGCCTTCCATACGTTGTAGAGTATATTAGTCTATTTCTTAATATGAATTTGAAACAAACATTCCTTTGTAAAAGCTAATCTGTTAATGGACAAATGTTTGCAGGGAACCCACAAACCTACAATTGGGGGAACACCAATAGTAGGGGTAAGTCTTTTGCAGACTTTAAGCCTCTTTAAGAGAACTGGAGATCTCTGGGAGAGAATGTAACTTACTTTGCCTCTGCTGCCCAAAAGTTAGCGTAATCAACTATTACAGAAGAAAATCAAAAGTTTCTGTTCTGTGTACTTCTATATGGCTAATCTTTTTATCTTTCATTCTCTTTTGTCCAAGAATTCATCCTTCATTGTCTTTATAAAGAAACCCCCCCTTAGAGTCCAGCCAAGAATTGGTAATCCTTTTCAGATCCTGAATGTTGCTGGAAAAGTATAATGCTACCTCAACAATCTTAAAGAGGAGCAGTCCTGTCCAATAGGAGACTAAAGAGACTTAGAAGATGATTTTCCTGAATAGGGCAGTTATCAAAGAAGCAAATGAGGCAAACTGTGTCCAAGAGAAAAAGACATCAAAACAGCAAACCAGAGTTATAAGTGATTTAAAAAACTTAGGTTCCTCTCTGTTATGACTCTATAAGTTTATGCCTACTATCTTCCCATGAACACTGTGTGCATCACTGAGTGAATATGTTCCAAGTTATTGGTGAAATGTTATATTTTTTCTTGTTTTGTCTTCTGTTTTGTCCTCTTATTAGGAATTAATGGAGTTCAACTTGTCTGACTTGGTAAATGGGACATAGAGATGGGGGGTCTAGGAAAATTCTCTCTATCCAAGTTACCCCAAAAAGAGTGAGCTGGGAACTCCCTATCTACTAGACTTCAAGTGCATATTAGGTTGAGTGAGCTAACATAAAAAAAAAAAAAAACCTAGTGAAAAGGGGAATTGGTACTATAACAATGCTATATAAACATTTGCTGAATATCAACTGTGTGCAGAGTACTATACTATATGCATTGCTATTAGGTGCACAAAGTTTAAGTGAAACAGTACCTGCCTTCATTGAACTTGGACTCATGTTAGAAGATAAGACAAAAATACAGATAATATAATACACATTTTTATGTGATGAGAGAGAAAAAGGGGAGGGATAGAGAGAGGGAGGAGGAGAAAGAGGAGAAGGAGGAAGAAAAGGAGAATCTGAGAAATAGAGACAGAGATTTATAACACCTCAGTCTCCTTAAGTACCCTAAGATATCAGGTCTCAAAATAAAATCTCAAACTATGTGAGTCCAATCCGGGATCAAAGCCTCAGCCACCAGGAAGGGTGAAAAAAAAAAAAAAATCAACAACCTTATAGATATTCATTATATAGGAACGGGGGTTTGGCTAGAACTGCTTATTGAAAAGGTTAAAAAAAAGTCCTATCATCTTAGTCTAGCACATTCATTCTATCTCACTTCTATATATTTGTGATTTTGAGTTGAAGGCTTCAAGGATGAAAACTTTATTCCTTTGCTACCATTTCTCATTCTCTTACCTCTACTTCAGTTCAAGAGTTATGTATGTTGCCTTATAATTTTCTTTGATGAAATTATTTGTTTTCATAATTTGTTCTTTCCCATGAATTTTTTAGCATTGTTATTTAATTTTCAGTTAATACTTTCTTCAAAGAACCTTTATTGATTATAATATTTAAAAATTATGGTCAATAAACATAATATTTATGTTTTCCTGTATTTATTTGTCAGATTTTTAGGCCTCATCACATTGTCAACTTTTGAAATAGTGTCCTATATACCTAGGAAATATTAATATTCCCTTTGGTTTCCATTCATTATTTGCTAGAAATCTATTAAATTTCAATTTTTCTGAAGTTCCATTCATATTTTTAACTTCTTTAAATAAAATAAAACAAATAACAAAATTATCTTTTGTTATATTTGTCTAGGTCTGAGAGGGGCACAATTTTTCTGTCCATTTTTCACATTAGTTGAATTTTTCCTTGAAGTACTTAGATGCTATACTACTGAGTATCTTTTAAGTATCGATGTTATTTCATTGTCTGAGACAGGACAATTTAGAGAAACTGAGACAAGACAATAAAAGGAAACTGTGGG
The DNA here is from genome assembly GCF_048593235.1 of Sminthopsis crassicaudata. Taxonomy (NCBI): domain Eukaryota; kingdom Metazoa; phylum Chordata; class Mammalia; order Dasyuromorphia; family Dasyuridae; genus Sminthopsis; species Sminthopsis crassicaudata. Next base: position 141,388,433 of record NC_133622.1, on the reverse strand, counting down.
TTCCTATCCATGACTATTTTCTCATTGAATTTAGTGTATTAGTGTATCGTGTGTTCTATGTATATCTCACTCTGCCTAGCATAGTGCCTGGAATGTAGTAGGTGCTTAATAAATGGCAATTAAATGATTGACTGACTAGTTCTCCTTGGTCTATTTCAGATAAGTGTAAGTTCATGTGATTCCCAATCTTTTATTTTTGTTTTCTAATCTTCTCACATACTACAATTATATGACATATTAAGTCCCATTTCTTTTCTTATCCATTTCTTCCTTAGTATATTCCTTTTCTCCCCCTTCCCTTTTCTTTCCTCTCTTAAACCCATCAAAACAGAATATAATCTGGGTTTGTCTGGGCATTCACAGATCACCTAATATAGAGGCACCCTGAAGAACTTTTGAAACATGTATCTATTGCCTAATATGTAAACTTTTTCATCCCCTGACATGTGGGTGGGCATAGCCTCTTTTGATTGGTTGTTTAACTAAATCAGATGTCAGTTCAAAAACTAATGAGACTGAGATGACTTCTATTTTTCTACCACTTTTTAATGCCTGAAACTCTTTCCTGCTGTATTCAGAGAATGAAGATCACAGGCCACCTACTTTTTGGACTCTGCCTACTGAACCAGTGAGAGAGAAAAGACCTTCCACTCCTCCTTTTACTTTGGCTGAGAAATGTGCATGGGATTTTTGTTTCTATTCTTGTTGTTTGCCCTCAGTTCTAAAACAGGTAACGAAGCCCACTGAACCAAAAAGTTGGAACCATAGCAACCTTGGAGATAGGATTGCAGGCAGGATGTAACAGCCAGCCACCCAGCAAGAAGCTAGGAGAAGCTGGGATAGCTGATACTCAAGCCCAAGGAAGTTTTGGATTTGAGGCTGGGATTGTGCTTTCAATGAACTGGATTAGGCTATGAACCTAACGTCCTTTCACCATTGAAGCATTATAAGGGGCAAGGGAGAGCAGGCCCCATGTGTTGGGCACTAAATTTGTATAGTTGTGATCATCTCTTTTGAAGTATTCTTTGTAAAAGCAAATCCAACTGTTTGTGGCTGAATGGAACTTGGGTGAAAATCAGATTAAGGAAACACCTTTTATCTATAAGGGCCATAGTAGTTTGTATGACAAAGGACAAAAAAACTAACTTGATTTTCTCATTTAATTTTTTTCTGTGACCCTTGAAGACATTAAGATTTTAAATGGACTCTTGTCTTTTCTTTCTCTTAGGATAGAATTTCTTCATGACTTAAACATTTAGCCCTTTATAATTGCTCAAATGGGTTTATCCTTCTAGGTTTCTCTTTACTGCTGTGTTTTCAATTCAGATTTTCTATCAACTCTAATACTTTCATCAGAGATATTTGAAAGTCTCCCATGTCATTATATGTTCATTGTCCCCCTCTAAGATTATATTTAGTCTTACAAAGTAAATTGGAATTTTTTTTGGGGGGAGTAAGCATTTCTCTTTTGCCTTTTTGTTATATTGATTTCCAAGATTTTCTTTTATAAGAGTTGCTACTTAGTCTTGTATGATTATGGCTATAATTTCTTGGAACTTGAATTCTTTATTTTTGGCTGTTTTCAATATTTTTTCTTTGACCTGGGGAGCTCTGGATTTTGGCCATGAGATTCCTGTGGTTTCTTTCAAGATGTAACTAACTGGTGAATTCTTTCAAATTCTACTTTGCCTTCTGAGTCTGGTTTTAATGATTCTTGGCAATTTCACTTATGATTTCTTAAAATATGGTCTGTAGATGTTGAGGGTGTTATGGTCATCTATCGAGCATCTTTTAAATGTTTCCTATGTCTGAGATGCCGAGATACAATTTCAAAGAATGAAACAATCTTTACTCTCAAGGAAGTTACATTTCTAACAGGAAGAAAACATATATAAATAAATATAGAGAAAGAACAGATATAAAATAATAGATACAAAGTAGTTTAATATTTTGATAAGTAGAACACTAGCAGTTAAGGCAATCAGGACATCTCTTACGGTAAAGCAGAAAGAATTCAACAATGTCATAACTACTCATAAATTCACATCTATTTCTGATAATGACTAATTTGATAGAACAAAGGACTTAGGGACTGATGATTTCCTCCCTCCCCCCAGTTTTCAATGACCATGGATGCTAAGGAATTAAGGGCTACAGCATTATTAGAAACAATTGCCATATTGCATTTCACAGATACTGATTCTCTGGATAATGACTCTGCTAGAAGAAGAACTGATGTTATGAAGGGCTCTTGGGCTCAAGATCATAGGCTAAATATATCATCATGTTCTGACATATAGTAGGGACAGTAATTAATTATTTGAAATATGTTGCTTTCTCAGAGTGCTCCCCATCAGGGTGCCTTTGTTGTTTCCTTTAGGTTGCTTTCTTGTTCCACAGCAATGTATATAGAGATTACCAACTTATATGTGAGAGAGACATAAAGCACAAGCTACAAGGAATTATAGGGGGAGATAGAGTCATGCCAATGCCTGGCAGTACAGGACCTAGACAGTTTATACCTGAGTCATACCTCAGACTAGTAACCAGGAAATCAAAGTCAGTATGATGCCTAGGCAACTACAGCAAAACTACAATAAAAGGTCACAGCAATGTCTACAAAGTAAAAAAAAAAAAAAAAAGAAATTATTTTCTGAAACATCTGAAACTTTGGAGAACATCTAATTGGGGTCTGCCAGATTCAAGCAACAGATGGAACCAACTGGTTCTGATCTGAGAAAAGAGACAGAAATGGGGTCCAAATTAAAACTATATATATATATATATATATATATAGTATAACACTAAGAGAATGAATTAAAACCCAGGGACTCCCACAAAATTAAGACCTAGTATTAGCCACAATCTCCAGAACTAACAAGGGCCTGCCAATCTTATCTACAAAAATGGATTAGAGCAAAAAGTTGGAATAGTAGAGATAGGAAAGGAATAAATAAAAGAAAATAACAATGAAGAAATACTGTAGATTGAGAGAAGTCCAAAAGACAAATTCCTAAGAAGAGAATAATTCCATAAGTTCAAGTACAGCCTCAGAATAAAGCAAGGTTTTGTCATGGAATGAGAAAAATACAAAAATAGTGGAGGACATACAAAATGTAATTTAAATGAAATGAGAGCTATATTTTGTTATAATACAAAATGAAAACAAAGTAGATTCCTATGAATAGAAAGACATTGAACAAATTATGATTATGAAATGCTATTGTGCCATAAGAAATGACAAAAAGTATTGGGTTTAGAGGCATTTGGGAAGACTTGTATAAATTGATGCAGAGAGAAGTAAACAGAGCCAAAGAAACAATTTAAATAATAATTTTGGTGATGTATACATATTGGAAATGCACTCACTTCTTCAAAATACAATATAGAAAAGGAAAGGTCACAGTACTTTGGGTTTTAGGTCAGCATTGCCTTAGTTCTTCCTTTTAGAGCTACATTTTAATTACCTAATAGAACCCCCAAAATAAAAAATTTCAAGAATGTTGTAGACAAAATCCAGAGCTTCCTGGTCAAAGAAAAACATACTGTAAGTAGTCACAAAGAATGAATTAAATTACTAAGCAACAAGAGTCAGGGTTACATAAAACATCACACTTGTCAAGATAAAGGAAAGGAAGTTTTGGAATGCAAAATTCTTTTTTTTTTTTAATTTTATAATTATAACATTTTTTGACAGTACATTTGCATAGGTAATTTTTTACAACATTATCCCTTGTACTCCCTTCTGTTCTGAATTTTCCCCTCTTTCCCTCCACCCCCTCCCCTAGATGGCAGGCATTCCCATACATATTAAATATGTTATAGTATATCCTAGATACAATATATATGTGCAGAATCAAATTTTGTTGTTGTTGTTGTTGCAAAGGAAGAATTGGATTCCAAAGGTAAAAATAACCTGGGAAGAAAACAAAAAATGCAAACAGTTTACACTCATTTCCCAGTGTTCCTTCTCTGGGTGTAGCTGATTCTGTCCATCATTAATCAATTGGATCTGAATTAGATCTTCTCTTTTTTGAAGATATCCAATTCCATCAGAATACATCCTCATACAGTATTGTTGTTGAAGTATATAATCTCCTTTCACTCAGCATCAGTTCATGTAAGTCTCTCAAAGTCTCTCTGTATTCATTCTGCTGGTCATTTCTTGAATGTAAAATTCTTAAAAAAAAAAAAAAAAAAAAAAAGAGGCTATTGCAACATTTTTTGGATCACCAACAAAATCCAACACCAAGAGATACAAAGAGAAATTCCATTCAAAATAACTGTCGATAATATAAAATATTTGGGAATCTATCTACCAAAGGAAAGTCAGGAATTATATGAGCAAAATTACAAAACACTTGCCACAAAAATAAAGTCAGATTTAAATAATTGGAAAGACATTAAGTGCTCTTGGATAGGCTGAGTGAATATAATAAAGATGACAATACTCCTAAACTAATCTATTTATTTAGTGTTATACCAATCAGACTCCCAAGAAATTATTTTAATGACCTAGAAAAAGTAACAACAAAATTCATATGGAAGAACAAAAGGTTGAAAATTTCAAGGGAATTAATGAAAAAAAAAAATCAAATGAAGGTAGCTTAGCTGTACCTGATCTAAAACTATATTATAAAGCAGCAGTCACCAAAACCATTTGGTATTGGCTAAGAAAAAGACTAGTTGATCAGTGGAATAGATTAGGTTCATAGGACAAAATAGTGAACTATAGCAATCTAGTGTTTAACAAACCCAAAGATTACCAACATTTGGGATAAAAATTCATTATTTGAAAAAAAACTGTTGGGAAAACTGGAAATTAATATGGTAGAAATTAGATATGGATCCACACTTAACACCATATACCAAGATAAGATCAAAATGGGTTCATGATCTAGGCATAAAGAATGCGATCATAAATAGATTAGAGGAACAGAGAATAGTCTACCTCTCAGACCTGTGGAGGAGGAAGGAATTTATGACCAGAGGAGAACTAGAGATCATAATTGATCACAAAATACAAGATTTTGATTACATCAAACTAAAAGTTTCTTACAAACAATACTAATTCAAACAAGATTAGAAGGGAAGTAACAAATTGGGAAAATATTTTTACAGTTAAAGGAACTGACCCTAATTTATAAGAAATCAAACCATTCTCCAATTGATAGTCAAAGGATATGAACAGACAATTCTCAGATGATGAAATTGAAACTATTGCTACTCATATGAGTGTTCCAAATCACTACTGATCAGAGAAATGCAAATTAAGACAACTCTGAGATACCACAATACACTTGTCAGATTGGCTAAGATGACAGGAACAAATAATGATGAATGTTGGAGGGGATGTGGGAAAACTGGGACACTAATACATTGTTGGTGGAGCTGTGAAAGAATCTGGCCATTCTAGAGAGCAATTTGGAACTATGCCCAAAAAGTTATCAAACTGTGCATACCCTTTGATCCAGCAGTGCTGCTATTGGGCTTATATCCCAAAGAAATACTGAGGAGGGGAAAGGGACCTGTATGTGCCAAAATGTTTGTGGCAGCTCTTTTTGTAGTGGTTAGAAACTGGAAACTGAGTGGATGCCCATCAATTGGAGAATGGTTGGGTAAATTATGGAATATTATTGCTCTGTAAGAAATGACTAGCAGGATGAATTCAGAAAGGTGTGGAGAGACTTGTATGAACTGATGCTGAGTGAAATGAGTAGAACCAGAATATCACTATACACTTCAACAACAATACTGTATGAAGACATATTCTGATGGAAGTGGATATCTTCAACATAAAGAAGATCCAACTCACTTCCAGTTGATTAATGATGGATAGAAACAACTACACCCAGAGAAGGAACACTGGGAAGTGAATGTAAATTGTTAGCACTACTGTCTATCTACCCAAGTTACTTATACCTTCGTAATCTAATACTTAACGTGCAATTGGATTTACATACGTATATTGTATCTAGGTTTAACACATGTTAAATGTATAGGATTGCCTGTCATCTAGGGGAAGGAGTAGAGGGAAGGAGGGGAAATTTTGGAAAAATGAATACAAGAGATAATGTTATAAAAAAAAATTACTCATGTATATATACTGTCAAAAAATTTATAATTATAAAATTAAAAAAAATAAGCAAACAAAAAAGATAATAAACCTGGGTTACTAGAAGAAAAAAAAAAAAGAACTGCTGGGAAAACTGGAAATTAATATGGCAGAAATTAGGCATGGACCCACACTTAACACCACATACCAAGGTAAGATCAAAATGAGTCCATGATTTAGGCATAAAGAACGAGATCATATCAGCTACACCCAGAGAAGAAACACTGGGAAATGAGTGAGTGTAAACTGTTAGCATTTTTTTGTTTTTCTCCCCAGGTTATTTTTACCTTTGGAATCCAATTCTTCTTTTGCAACAACATACAACAAAATTCGGTTCTGCACATATATATTGTACCTAGGATATACTATAACATATTTAATATGTATGGGAATGCCTGCCATCTAGGGGAGGGGGGTGGAGGGAAGGAGGGGAAAAATTCGGAATAGAAGGGAGTACAAGGGATAATGTTGTAAAAATTACCTATGCATATGTACTGTCAAAAAATGTTATAATTATAAAATAAAAAAAAAATAGAATGAGATCATAAATAAATTAGAGGAACATAGGATAGTTTACCTCTCAGACTTGTGGAGGAGGAAGGAATTTGTGACCAAAGTAGAACTAGAGATCATTATTAATCACAAAATAGAAAATTTTTATTACATCAAATTAAAAAGCTTTTGTACAAACAAAACTAATGCAAATGAGATTAGAAGGGAAGTAACAAACTGGGAAAATATTTTTACGGTTAAAGGTTCTGATAAAGGTCTCATTTCCAAAATATATAGAGAACTGACTCTAATTTATAAGAAATCAAGCCATTTTCCAATTGATAAATGGTCAAATGATATGAACAGATAATTTTCAGATGATGAAATTGAAATTATTTCCACTCATATGAGTGTTCCAAATCACTATTGATCAGAGAAATGCAAATTAAGACAACTCTGAGATACCACTACACACCTGTCAGATTGGCTAAGATGACAGGAAAAAATAATGATGAATGTTGGAAGGAATGTAGGAAAACTGGGACACTGATACATTGTTGGTGGAGTTGTGAAAGAATCTAACCATTCTGGAGAGCAATCTGGAATTATGACCCAAAAGTTATCAAACTGTGCATACCCTTTGATCCAGTAGTGCTACTACTGTGCTTATATTCCAAAGAAATGATAAAGAGGGGAAAGGGATCTGTATGTGCCAAAATGTTTGTGGCAGCTCTTTATGTAGTGGCTGGAAACTGGAAAATGAATGGATGCCCATCAATTGGAAAATGGTTGGGTAAATTATGGTACATGAATGTTATGGAATATTATTGTTCTGTAAGAAATGACGAGCAGGATGAATACAGAGAGGATTGAAGAGACTTACATGAACTGATGTTGAGTGAAATGAGCAGAACCAGGAGATCATTATACACTTCAACAACAATACTATATGAGGATGTATTCTGATGGAAGTGGACTTCTTCAACAAAGAGAAGATCTAATTCAGTTCCAATTGATCAATGATGGACAGAATCAGTTACATCCAGAGAAGGAACAGTGGGAAATGAGTGTAAACTGTTTGCATTTTTGTTTTTCTTCCCAGGTTATTTTTTACCTTCTGAATCCAATTCTTCCTGTGCAATAAGAAATTTGGTTTTGCATACATATATTGTATCTAGGATATACTATAACATATTTAACAAGTAAGGGACTGCCTGCCATCTAGGTGAGGGGGTGGAGAGAAGGAGGGGAAAATTCGGAATAGAAGTGAGTGCAAGGGATAATGTTGTAAAAAATTATCCATGCACATATCTGGTAAATAAAAACAATAAAAAAAATTGCATCTAAAAGAATTACCCATGCATATGTACTGTCAAAAAAAGTTATAATTATAAAATTAATTTTAAAAAGTTAAAAAATAAAAATAAAAAACAACTCCTTATTAGTCAAAATAATCAAATGAAAAACAAAGTACAAATCCAAATAAATGATTCCTTTAAAAATAAAAAAATTTTAAAAAGAGGCCATTGCAACACTTTTTGGCAAGAGCCAATGCCTGAACTAGAGAGATGGCTATATGAATAGGAAAGGAAAAGATGGATGCAAGAGATGTTACAAAGGTAGAATCAACAAGACTTTGTAACTAATTGAATACATGAGATAAGGGAAAATGTATAGTCTGGGATGACTGAGATTTTGAACCTAGGAAACTGAAAAATAATAATGCTATCAACAAAAATAGAGAAGTTTGGGGAAATGATGAATATTGGAGGGAAGCTGAATTCTATTTTGACATGTTGAATTTTAGAATTGAATGGGAAATTTACTTTGAAATGTCCATTAGGCAACTGGCAATATAGAGAGAGACTTGGGATGTGAACTGGATGTGGAAAGAAAGAGAGAGACATACAGACATACACACAAAGACACACACACACACACACACACACACACACACACACACACACACACAGAGAAATAGAGAGAGAGAGAGAGAGAGAGAGAGAGAGAGAGAGAGAGAAAGGGGGGGAGAGAGCGAGAGAGATGGAGAAAGAGAATTAAAACCATATAAATTGATAAGATCACTGAAAGTATTTAAAAAAAAAAAGAGTACTCAAGGCAGAGCCTTCTAGTTCAACCATAATTAGTGAGAAGACTATGTATGTCTAGTAAAAGAAAGTGACAAGATGTGATAAGACAAGTAGGAAGACAAAGAGAAATCTGTCATGGATATATTGAGAAAGGATGATCAAGGGGGTCAAGGGCTCTAGAAATTAGAAATTTTAACCATGTTGGATTTAAGGTATTATTAACTAGGCAGAAAAATCTGAAAGGAAGTTAAAAAATTGAAAGCTCAGAGGATCAGTATATAGATTGGATGTATATCTGGGAGTCATCTTTGTGGAAGTAATAGTTGAAGTAAGAGTGAATGAGATCACTAAGAAAATAAGTATACAGAGAGAAAAAAAAAAAGAGCAAAAGAACAGTGCCTTAGGGATACCCACACCTAGAGGGAAGAAGAAAGTTGAACTGAAGAAGGGATTTAAGTAGGTTGCAAATAGATAACAAAACTTGGAATCAAGAAAGGTGAGAGTATTGAGGAGAATGTGTTAAACAACACTGATAAAAAGGTGAAGGAGGATGAAGCCTGAAAAACAAAGACCTATCAATTTGGCATTTAAAAGATAATGTTGAAGAAGAGAAGAATAAAGTTAAGAAAAACATTGCATGGACCAGAAGAAGAAATAGTAAAAAGTGAAAACAATTTGCAGTAAAAAGAGAGAACAATGTTGGAAAAGAAATTAGTAATGTCAAGGGAAATCTTTTTTTTTTTTTTTTTTAAATAAAAGTTGTCATCCAACTTTTGTCCAATTTATCTCTTCTTCAGCCTATTGTAAGTTTCTTCCATTTATCTTTTCATAGCTTTAATCTTGAGGGCTTTCACTACCTTGTTTAGCATCTTCCTATTTATCCATATTCATCGAGACCCTAATTTGTTCATAGGTAAGGGGAAAGAGTCATTAGAGATGGAGAAACTCAAGGTTTTAATTAAGTGCAGAGATTCTGGAAAGGCCATCACCTCTTTGAAATGCAGTACAGAAAAGGAAGGATCACAGAATCAAAGGCTTTGGGCTGGCAACTGAGTGTCCAGTGCCTACACTCTTCATTTTACAGCCAAGGAAACTGAGACTTTAACAGTGACACTGGTAAATAAGTGACAAAGTCAAAAGTTCAACCCGGGTTTTGTGATTCAAAATCCAGGGTTACCTTCTATAATGTTACTTCTATCTTTTTTTCTCCCTTTTACTCTAAATCCAATATTTTCATTCATACTTAATTATTTTCATAGAATTTGGAAATAGAAAGAATTCTAATCCAGTCCCTCTGTTTTATTGAAACTGATGTCCAAAGTGGTTAAGATCAAACAGATACTAAGTTGCAGAGTTTTGACTGAAGTATCTGATTTTCAAATATAGGGCTCTTTTTTTACCACCTTATGAGAACAGCCCTCTTAATAATGTGTTCTACCTCAATATTGAAATTCTTAGGAGCTTCCAATTAAGGGGTTAAAATATAAATAAAAAATCATCATAAAATAAATGGCCAAATTCCTAATAGCATAGTTAGAAATATGGGCATTGTATATACCAACTTAATCCTACAAGCTATTTATGCAATGATCAGCCTAATGAAGTTAAGCTATGTAAGTATATTTATCCTTTTGATGAAAGTTTCCAACAGTGGAAAAATCATTATTTCAGCAATGACTTTGTTGTTACAGGTTTGAACAGCCAAAGGCAAAAAACCACCCAGAGCCCCAAATGTGTTATGAGAAACAAACCAGGACAGGTCTTTACTGTCCTGACTTTAATGATGCTATAATTTCAGTTTCTAATCATGAAATTAAATGAGAAAATTTTAAGAAGAGAGAACTGTTTCTTCAAGGAAATCAAGTGAAAACTATTACACATTTAAAGTGTTACCTAGGAGTTTTTTTTTTTTTTTTTTTTTCTTTTTACAATTCAGACTTTCATTTTCCCCTTCATTTCTTTCCATGGGATATGACATACCTATAAAGTATTGGGTACTGAGTTTGAAGTCAGGAAAACTGTGATCCCAGATAATTCCTTTTACTTTTACTATCTAACCCTGGATAAATCACCAATATTTCTCACCAATATGTCTCAAATGTAGCAATTCAACCTTTCTTGTTCTTGGTTTTTTTGCCCATAAACTGAGGAATTGAATTAGATGACCAATTAAGTTTCTTTTAAACTCTAAAGCAATAATTTTTTAAATCTACAAAATCATAGATAAGGTACCCTCTGATGAAAAGAGTTTCTATCAACAGGAATTCCCAACACCAATTAAAACACACCCTGAATGTTTGTTATAATCTGTCTACTGATTAAATGGATGGTGTAAGTGAAAATAGAGATCACTAGAATTTCATTTAAATTTACGCTCTGTGACTTTGGCAAAACTCATTTAACGTTCGTAGGTCTCCATTTCTTCATCTGAAAGATAAAAAGAAAGTTGAACTAGATGGTCTCTAAGATCCCTTCTGATTTTAGGTCTGTGATTATATAATCTTTGACTGGTACAGCCTCTTAATTGATGAATTTTAGTTGAATCATTTGTAAATTTAGAAGTGTTGACTGAGTTCTGAGGCCCTGTTCATTTTCCCAAATTTTTTCCTAGTCCATGACTAGATGATGTAACTAACTAATTTCCTTATGAAAATTTTGATCATTTGTCTATGGCTGTTCTAAATTGTTCAATTAACCAACCTATCAATTAACAAGCATTTCTTAAAGATCCATTTTCACAGGCTGCTGGAGATTTACATACAATGGTGAGACAATTTTTGTCTGCAAGGAGCTTATGTTCTAGGACTGGAGGTCAAAGAAATGATCGTTTGAAAGAAAGAGCACTGATTGTATGCTGGAGTATAGTCCTGTGGCTTTAAGTTATTCAGGAATACTGCACCCGTACCGAATTACATTTTGAAATATTAGGGTATCTTCATTTTGAATAGTTCAAAGTACTTTTTCTAAAATTAATAGAGAAGGATGACCAAGGAAGAGAGTTTTCATCTAGGCAGTCCTAAAGATTGTGACGTTAGATTGGACATTAGATTGTTACATCCTTTTTCAGTAGTGGCACCAATAGTAGTATGTATTTGATTAATTGATTGTTCCAAGAGCAAGAGATGGAAATTATATGTCTGTGTGGGGAGTACCCACATGAGAAAGTAGATTGCATGATCTACTACCCATTCAGGATAGGCCCTGCTATCCTGGTAGCTGTCTGTCTGGGTTAAATACTGATTCTCATCATGTTCTGTAGCATGTGAGAAAAATCGAGTTGGTTCCTGTTTGAAATAATCCTAACTACAAATGTATGAAATGTATGAAATCTGCCAGATCTTGGACACAGATGTACATGACACACATATGTTAGGGCTTGCTTAGCACCAGAGCACAGTTTTTCTGGATTGTTATAAATTGTGAGCAACCACATGCACTGTCAAGCACAGATGAGTTTGTACTTGATAGTTTAAAAAAAGAGAAAGAAATCTATGAAATGTCTAAACTTGCAACTATTCATCTCTCCCCCACCCTAAAAAGATAAGAGGAGGGATATGGATTCTACATGTTGTTGGTGTAGTGATGTCATGCTTTTTGTGAGGAAAAGAAGGGAAGGACAGGGAAGTATAAACTGACACCTGAAGATGCTGAACCTGAGAGTTTGAACCACAAATCAACATGGTTGCCTTTTTTTTTTTTTTTTTTTTTTAAGTTTCCCTTGTGGTTGGGGATAGGAGTCAAGAGAGATTGTACTGAAGAGTGAGGGGAAGGAAGGATGGATGGATCAGAGGACTAGAGTGATTAATCATTTACCTTTAAAATAGATACTTTTGCTGACACAGATCAAAATTAACACCCTGAGAAAAGACTAAACTGCAATGGACTGCACCACTTCTCTTCCAGAGATATGAGAAAAAATGATGTTTCCCCTGTTATCTATTCCACTCATCTGATGATGAATGACAAAGTTAGTTTTCCTGATCTTTATGTTTATTTACTTCCTCTTTCAGCTGAGAACTTGAACTGCAAAAATTGAGGCCATTTATAATGAGTGCCTTTTCCCATTTTCTTCATCAAAAAATCTTGACATCATCTCCCACTCTCTTTCTTTCCCCAGTCTCTGACAAAGAGATGACTTGTCACTTTGAGAAGGCTTATCTTTCTGCATGAACATTTGTTCCCACCCATCTTTTCCAGAAGACTGTATCCTCAGTCATCTCCAAACTGTCTTGGATCTGCAACCTCTCCCTAATAATCAGTTTTTTTTTTCCCCTGCTGCCTCAGACATGCCCAAGAAGTCCTATTCTTAAAAACTTTTCAGGGACAGATAGATAGTGCAGTGGATATAACACCAACCCTGGAGTCAGGAGGACCTGAGTTCAAATTAGATTTTAGACATTTACCACTTGCTAGCTGTGTGACCTTAGGCGAGTAACTTAACCACAATTGCCTCTTAAAATAAAAATAAAAATTAAAATTAAAAAAAAATAAAGAAGATAAAAAGGAACAGAAAAAGCTTTCACCTAACCTTAACAACCCTTCAAGCTATTATCTTTTATCTCTCCCCTCTTTCTCAGCCAAGGTCATTGAAAAAGTTTTCTAATACTTATTGACTTTACTTTCTTTACCTTACACTTTTCAACTATTTGCAATCTGGCTTTTAATATTACTGCATTGAACCTGTCAATGATCTCTTAATTGCCATATCTGTTGGCTATTTCTAAGTCTTCTTTCTTCTTGAGCTATCTACCGTATTAGACATTGTTGACAACCTGATTCCTCTGAATATTCTCTCCTCTTTGAGTTTTCATGACATTGTTCTCTCCTGATTCACTTCCTTCTTGTCTCCTGCTTCTTCTTGGTCTCTTTTATAAGATTAACATTCACATCATGTCCCCTAATAGTGGGTGCTACCCCAAGGTTCTATCCAGATGTCTTTTATCTTCTGCCACTTTCTCAATAACATTTATTCACATGGACTTACCTATAACCTCTAGAAGAGGATTCCCTGATCTAATCCCATTTTATATCTTAAACTGAATTTATCTATAAATAAAGTCATTATCTTTGCCCCTTACTTTTCCATCTTCTAAACTTCTCTATTTCTGTTGAAGACATTTCAGCACCTCAGGCACTATACTGGACTTGTTGAGAATGATAAGGAATAGTCTTAGATTTTTTGATGCCTGCCAATGTCAACATTTCCTTGAGTAGCCTGATCTCAAAGTTCCTACCATGGTCAGAATAGATCCTGGAAGGGAAATCATATATAGAAAACTACTTTCCCCAGAACACTTGGCAAAGAGCCTGAGGAAAGTAGGAGAAAGTAGGAGGTTTTTGAGATAAACAAAATGGGAAAAGGCACTCATGATTGCTTTTTTTTGGATTCTGTGTAAGAAGAGAGCTGCCATATGTATAGAAAAGCCCATATGTTACAAAGCTCCATACATAGTAGGAGAGGGAGTTGTAATAGTGTCCCATTGAGAGATAGAATAGACTTCTCTAGTCTTTTATCCCCCACCCTTTTCTGAGAGTCCCATCAGGAAAGGGAGTTGGAAGTAAATACTGGAAGCTACCACTCTGCACTTTTCAATGAGAAAGGATATTTAGCTAGAAATATATCTCCCTTTAATCTCCTGCTCCTTTTAATACTGTTTGTCTAGAGAACATGATCAAGTTCTGATTTGTTTTTCATTTAGGAAGGAAAGAGGACTTCAGAGTTTATATTCAAAGTTTGATCCCTTTCCCATCAAATACCAGTTGCACAATTAACCAGATAGCAAATAGACAATGGCCAATGACTATAGTAATCTACTGTTTGATAAATTCAAAGACTCCATCTTCTGGGATAAGAACTTACTACTTGACAAAAATTGCTAGGAAAAATGGAAAATAGGATGACAGAAACTGGGTATAGACCAACATTTCATATGAAAACCCATTTATACAAAACAGAAATTAAGTAGGTCTCCATAGGAGAATATATACCAGGCAATACAAAGAGGAGCTTTTCCACTGAGAGTGAAGTAACTTAGCTCTGCCAAGAGAGAAGGTCCCGGATCTCACCTAAGGGAAAACTCCTTAAAGTTTCTAGATAGCAAGTTAGTTATAGAGACAGAAAGCTCCTTTCATGTTTTTCCAGAGTCTTTTCCTTCAGCAATCTGAAATGGGGTTGACTTCTTTCATTTTCTTTCTCAAAGCTATATGCCAGGAATACCTAAAGCAATTTGGTGCTTGAAGAAGACTTGAAACCTGGAGTCCCAATAGAAACTGATTCTGAAGGGTCCTAAAGGGGAAATGACAAAGGGAAAAGACTTCAATTTGCCTCTACCATAGGGCAGGGCTTTCATCTCCACCAAAAGGAAAAGAGTCCCATACTAATGATCTTTTGGACAGGGGTTACAGAAGATACTTGGGAGGGTGAGGCTAGTGGTTCTCTCCAGCATGGGATTTGTAGCCTGCAATGAGATATGTTGATTGGGTATCTGAATTAAATTTGGCATTAATATAGTGACTCCCAAGGAAGGGAACAAGAGGAGTGAACCAGCCAAGGTCATTTAGTCAGTCACACTGATTTTTTTTTTCAAGCTCCTACTACTTGCCAGACATTGTGCTAAGCACTGTAGATACCAAAAAAGGGCAAAAAACAGTCCCTTAAAGAGCTCACAGTCTAATGGGGGAAACTTTATGCAAAAACTATGTACAAACTAGATGCAGTCTCAGAGGAAGATAAGATTAACAGGGATTGTTAAAGGCTTCTATAGAAGATGGGACTATAATTGAAACTTGAAGCAAGTGAGGGAAGCTAGAAGGTAGAGATGAGAAGGAAAAAGAGGCATGGAGCACAGTTAGTGGAAAAGATCTGAGTTGGAAGATAAAGTATCATGGGCAAAGAAAAGTAAGGAAGTGTTCTTGTCATGGTAAGTGGACTTATTTATGTTAAGCAATTTTTAGCTATTCTGAATCAAATGTTTTTAATTTTTCTTTTTGGGTTTCATTGGTAACATATAGAAAAGGTTATGGATTTTATAGATTTATTTGTATATCCTGATATAATATCCAAATACAAAATCCTTACTTATATATCCTGATTGTAAATCCTTAGGGTTCTTTAACGAGACCATCATATCACCTTCAAAAAGTCTTAAATCCCCTCCCCTCCATTAGTTTTTCTTGTCTTATTCTGATAACTGGCAAAATACTGTATATCTTTCTAGCTTCCTTATACCTTATTCCATTCCCTGCCTATTCCACTCATATACATTGTGATTCAATGACACTGTCTTCTCCTTTTAATATATAATGGATATAAACTCTCATTGAATTCAAACTTAAATTCATTATATTTCTAAAATCCATTCCTTCTAGATAAACTCTAGTTCATCTCCATTATTTTAGTATTTTTAAAAGAAATGGGTATTATATCTTGTCAAGAGCTTTCTGCAATGTGGGGGTTATGAGGGAAGAAAACAGTTTTAAATATAATCTTCCAAAAATAAAATAAATATTTCTAAAAGAACAAAAAAAGGCATCCCCTGAATAAATCCAATCAATAGCAACCCAGTTATGCTAATAATTGATGAGCTCTCTAAGAAAAAATTGAATTTTCACCAAGGTTGTCACTTTTTGGAAGAATAAGATTTAATAATCTGGGGGGAGACCCCCTTATCTTTTGGTGAGAAGAAGACCAATGAGTTCCAGTAAGAGATGATGAGGCCAAGAGAACAATTATTAATTGGAAATACAAGGTGCAAGGCACATGTGATGAATTTACAATGTTATTTCTCTTTGCCAAAAGGAATCTTTATTTACAAGAAAAAGTCACAGACAAATCCAAAAATGCTTTTTGTGGGGCAGGGGAACCAAGATGGCAGAGAGTAGATAGTAAGTACATTGCCTAAGCTCTCCCCAGCTTCCCTTAGTCAATGCTAGATCAAGCCCCTGAAAAAATTTTGGAGTGACAGAACCCACAAACATTAAGATTGTAATAATTTTCCAATTTAAAATATCTTGAAAAGACTTCAGGAAAAGTTTGTCTTAACTGGGCAGGGGGGAAGGGGGACAAGGTCCAGCAAATGAAAAGAGGTCTGGTGTGGGGAGGCCCTGCATGGGGAATCTACTGGGAAGTTCTTATCCAAAATAAAGCAGTGTTGACTACTTTGTCTTGGTTCAGAAGGCCAGTAGATCAGCAGATGAGTTGTGAGAACTGCAACACAACTATAGAAGGCAGATGGTGAGTTCCTGAATCCCGAGATAAGTTGCAGGACTTGGCCAGGTCAAGCCTGCACTACTGGCCCCAGTGCAGTCAATGAGAAATTCCTGTTAACCTGAAGAAGAAAGTTGGGACAATCTCTCCAGACCACAACCTTTAAAATATGCAAAAAAAAAAAAAAAAAAAAAAAAAAAAAAAATCTCTGACAATAGAGAGCTACTATGGAGACAGGGAAGACCAGAATACAAACCCAAAAGAGGACAGCAAAGGCAAAATGTCCTTAGGTGAAGTTTCAAAGAGAAATTTGAACTAGTCTCCAATTCAAAAGGTTCTCTTGGGAGAGTTCAAAGGTATCTTAAAAGAGAAATAGAAGAAAAATAGGGAAAAGAAATGAGAGAATTTTAGATGAGTTATGAAAGTTTTGAGGGGAAGCCAACACGTGGGAAAAGGAAGCACAGAAATTGACAGAAGAAAACTCCAAAGATGATTTTTTGTGACATGCTTTGGGAAAGGGGTGATTTTTATAGACAGAGGCAGAAGGGGAGGAACCAGGGAAGAGTTGGGGAGATAAAAAATATGTTTTGAGATATTGAATTGGAACTGTCTTGAAAATATACTAACTAGTTTCAGAGTAGATGATCTGATTAAAGTATTTAGGTCTTACATTACTGAGGCAAAGGAGATTGATTAAAGCCTCATATTATTGAGATAAAGGAGGCTAATAAAGAGTTTCAGCTTCTATTATTCTATACAAACAGGACAGTCTAGGAGAACTAGCTTTCTTATAATATTTAATATGTGGATTTCAAAGTCCACATCATTAAGGCTAATTTGATTGAATAGTTAAAAGAAATCTTGGTTCAGGTTTGCTCTGGCCAATGAGGCAAACTCAAGAGAAGAAAGGTAAAATATTTTATTTAGCATATTTAGATAGCAAGCTGTTGGTTCAATGGCTATTAATTCAAACTGCTATAGACAAGAGTAAACAACTTCTACATAAGGGCAAGACAATTCTGAATGGTATACATTTCCATTGAGGTAAGGAAATGAAATTAGCTCCTCTCTAATTATAATATCATAAGGAGATGGATTTAGGGCAGAAACTTAAGGTAATTCTGGATTGCCATTCTCTGGAGACTGGTGTGCATATACCCAAAGTCTAAACGAAATTTAAACATGGAATCATTCAGACTGACCCTTGCACAATCCTCACTTTGGTGTTAACCATATTCATGGTGCAGTTCCGTAATTGGACTTGTAATGTTCTTCTGTTCTTCATCATCCTAATCTCTTGTAATTTGGGAGTTGGTTTGAGAAGCAATTCTTCGTATCAAGGGAGGCAACATAAACACAAGCAGCATATGATTCATAAGAGGACATATAAGAGAAAACCTATAAACAGATACTTTAGCTATGAGAGATTTGGAAACCAAGAGGTGAGCCATTCCCATGAGGACTAGAATTCCTTTCCATCTTCCTGGAACTTGTTCTAGACATTCTGGCAAAGTCCATTAAGTCTATGAATGGAACTCATTTGTTTGTTATTGTTTGTTTGTCCTTTATTCTCAAATAGGATCATGACATCAGGAAGGTGATGCCATGACATACAAATAAATTGGATTTAAGTGAGGCAGGGCTATGCAAGATCATACTTTCTTACTTTCTCCTCTAGAGCATCTGGGTGCAATGGCAAGATACAAAATTGACTGAAAATAGCCATGGACACTCCTGATGAACAAGAACTCAAAATCTGCCAGGAGAAAAACTTGAGCCAGTCTGTTTTGTAAGGCCCAAATCCCAGGTACCCTAAGTGTGTTGACCTTAGTATTAAAGTCCTCTACTGTGCCTATGGTTTCATTACCAAATACTTGTAAAATTTTGTTCAGACTATGGCTGGTCTCATACATGGGCAGCATAATAGATAAGGCATATTGAGTCTTACTTACCAAAAGGGTGGGATGACTATATACGTGCTTTGAAAATATGTGCTAGAAAGCAGGGTAGGTGGGCCAGATGCCAAAAAGCCCCTGCTTCAGTCTACAACTTCTGATACAATTTGTGAAGGGTCAATAACATGCTTTGTTACACAGGAAATAAAAATCCCTGTGGGGCTATGCGGAAAAAAAAAAATACTACTATGTTCCAAGCCTTCTGGATAAAAAAAACTTCAAAAGTCCTTTTCCCTCCTGAATAGTTGCATTTCATTTCATAAAAAGGGTATCTCATTTGCTTACCTTGTGTGCTCTTCTGCTTATAACACAGGAACCAATTACCTGACAATAGGTCAGGAGCTCAAGGAGGATGACAATTGAGAAAGATTAGTGATTTTTTCCCAATTAAAAGTGAATGAGTGGGAGGATTCATTCTTCTAGTCCAGGACAATACAGTTTACCTTATGTCTACGTTTACCATATTGATTGCAAAATAATCACATAAATCCTGTCTGTCTGCCTCTACACCCACTAAGTGCATCCCTTCTCCCAAGGACAAAGTAGCATGTACATATATCCAGCAGTCATTCTAATTAAAAGCACAGCTGGCATGTTGGATCAGACATACATAATATTGGGTTGTCCTGTTCTCCCAGCCCAGCAAAGCAAAACAAAGTGCAAACAACAAATACATGGCAGTTAAGGGGTGAAGAATTAGGTCCTAAATATCAAGTTCAAAGAAATAAGTAACCACAGACCACTGATTGGTGATGGGTAATTGGTTTCAGGGGCTGATCAGGGTTAACCTTCTCTGCTAGCCTGAGGTCAGTCACAGCAGGCTTCCCATGATAGTGATGGTAGCCAGGTTATCTCTCCTACAACTTTTATGACATTAAGTCTAGTCAGCAAGACTCAGAAAGATCTATTCCAAAGACTAGACACTGGAAGTGTTCCAGAGCTTGCAGATTCAACAGGGGGTCATAGATACACTATGTCTTAAAAGCAGAGTTTGCATTCAGATGCATGAAAGAGAACTAGACAGAGATCACATATTTTATCAGGTTTTCATTCCCTAAGGCCAGGCTCAGCCTCCAAGGATGAGGGAGTCCCTATTGTCCCCCAAAGGACACAAACCTGGCATTTCATTGGTATTGGTATTTAGAGGATGCTATCATTTTTCAAGGTCCTAGTGTTAGGGACTTGTTCAAATCCCAGGTACTATACTGTAACTTTAAAGGATAGACTCAATGACCCTTTTCATAAAAAGTGTAAGAGGAAAACCAAATCTTTCTTGTAGGCTCTCTGGAAAGAGGAGGTAAGCAGTGAATCTTCTACATATTGAAGAGAGACTGACTACTGGGACAGATGTGCATTTCTTAGATCTTTGACTAGCTTAATGTGAATAGGATGGGAGACTGTCAGTAGCCTTGGGGTAGCCTAGTCCAAGTATATTGGTATCTTTTTCCTGGAGAGACAAAGAGGTATTGTATGTCTGGCTCAACCTAAAGACTTAAAAAAAACTTCACACAAGTCTATAACAATATGCCTTCATAAGATGAAGAATGTTGATGATAACAGGACTTGGGACCATCAGGGTTCTCAGGATGATAAAACTATTGATAATCTTTAGATCCTGAACAAAATGGTATACAAGCACCTTCATCAACCTTGTTCCATCCCTTCTCCCCCCACCCCACTAGGAGTATAGAGGTATTGCAATTATTATTGATACTATTATCTCAAAGTGGATATTAGCATTGATGAGTTTTTTATAGGTTCAATAACCTCCAAATTGATATTGTTGTATGCAAGGGAATATTGTACCAAGAAAGACAAATCAGATATCAGGGGACATAGATCTTTTAGTTCCTTTAAAGTCACCCAGAAAGCCAAATAAATTTCTTTGTATTCAAACCTAATCCCTCCTTGATCACAAGGAATATTGGTCTCAAGTTTACAAAACAATACCCTTTTACAGAATGAGATAAGGGAATTAGGCATTAATGGAGTTAGGCATATAAAAACTTTAAGCTGGGTAGTTAAAGCCTTAGTTCACTTTTCCCTAGATGTCTATTATCTTTCAATTTTTTAACACTGGAAGCCCTTAAGGAGACATAAGTATCTAGAAAGCAGCTCCAGGGTCCACCAAATAAAGGTTTTCATTAAAATTGATCCCAAGTAATGGCTCCTTACTTGCACAGATGTACCCTTCAATATTCTCAAGAAATACCCCTAATTTCTGATGATCTCATTCCTCCCATCATTTCAATTATTCATTCCTATTATCCCCAAAAGTATACAGACTGTTAGATGTTTATGGGGGACCAAGGGGAAGATTGGGGAGGTACTCCATATGGCAACTGATTCCTCATGCCTTACTTTGGATAACTTGGGAGTTTGTCAATTTCTGCTGGAGGCCTCATACTACTGGGTGTTATCTGCAGTCCCTCTTAAAGTCCCTCTCTTTTATAGGAAAAGCACACAGACCCTCCCCCTCTGGGTTCTAAAGTTCCCTTTCTGGCCCTTATTTTTTTATCCTCAATCTGCCTGCATCACCTTGTATATGGTAGCTATCAAATGTTTTCGGTTCTTCAGTCTTTCCTTCTCTTCTGAAATCATTTTTTTTTTTCCTACCCAATCACATATAAATCATATAAGACTCCTGAGTTCACTAATAGTTTTCTCATTCCAGCCAGAGCAGAATTTATGGAAGTAACCATGAATGTCTGCTGCTAATTGATTTAACATAAGCTGAAGCAACAGCTTCTAGATCTCTCTCATTTTCTGGATCTAATTGAGTACATTTCTGGGTGACAGCATACAAACAGATATAGAAAGGCTTAATTTCTAACTTTTTCCAATTTATCAGTTATTATGCTGCTTGTTCTAGAGCTTAACTAATACTTAGTTTTATAGTTCCAATCAGTTCTAATCCAATTGGAGTTGTTCTCTGAATTTTGAATAATTTCATGGAACTTTTCCCAACTTGTTGGTTATTGTGATACTTGCTCTAGAGCTCTAATAGTTTTATAGTTCCAATCAGGAGCCATTTTAGGTCATATGGTCCTGTTATTTTCATTTTCTTAATTTTGTAACACAGGACAGAATCTTTATCTTTTCATCTTTTATGAGAGAGACACCTAATAGCTTATCAATATCTTCTCTATTGAAATTTTGGCCCTTATGGTGGCCTTAATTATCTTAATGATATAACTGGGTCTGACTGATGAGGTTCGGCTCCCCTCGATTCCTGGTGGTCAGAGAACCAAATGATGAGGTTAGTGGCAGGTTTGGGTTTCAGGAAACCAAATGAAGAGGTTTGGATCCCCTAGGTTCCCTTAGGATTCATAACAGGGCAGGGAGTTGTGGGAACCCCTTCTGGTGGCACAGAGGTCCTTCGTAAAGGAATTTAGGAACCTGAAAAGCTAGACTGGTAAAAGAAGTTTATTATTGGCATTGGGAAGTCAGCCTTTGCTATGCATGAATAGAAAGACTGAATTCCTTGGTGGCAAGGTCCTGACAGAGAACTAAAGTTTCTAGCAGAGAAATCCCAACAGAGAAGTATAAAGTCTTGTTAGGGAAATAAGTGAGAAAGAGATAAAAGAGGGGTTAATGCTGAAAGTGAATGTCATTTTAGTAGGCAGAGGGTTGCAGTTTATGCCACAGATAGAGAGGTTCCTTGGCATGGCATAGTTAAGTCCTCTGCAAGAGCTGAGTCCCAAGTTGGCTCATTTCATGGCTAGAAGCTGAGGGTTGCTCTTGATGGGGGTTGGATATAGTTTGAGCTGGTATCAGAATAGAAAATCTTGGAATTGAATGAGTGTCTCTGGATTAATCTCCACCTCAAAGGGAAGCTTAATCAGTAGTGAGTGTTATCAATGGGGGTGGTACCTGTCTCTTGAGATAACAGAATGAAACTATTTATCCTGTTTCCTTTAGTCGGGGTCTTTTACAGAGGCCAGGATTCAAGGAGACTTTCTCCTTGAAGGAGTTTCAGAGGAAGAGAGTTTCAGGATTCTTCCTTCAGTTTTAGGCTCCCCTCATCATGACTAAAAAAATTGTGTGGCCTACTGTTATAATACAATGTGTCCTGCTAGAAAGAGGACACATATTTCTCTCTGATTATTTCCTACAAATATGGATTTTAAAGGTGGCAAAGTCTTTATTTTTGAGGAATACATTATTTTTGGTGCCTCTATACCATACACAACTGGTGCCTCTAATGAACATGATAATGAGGAATTTGAAAGTTCCACCCAACAATGCAAACAATGAATTCTGGAATAGCAGAACCAACAAAAAGAAAGAGTGAAACAATCTCCTCCCCAAACACCTTGGAAGGTCTGTAGGAAAAAAAATCTGTCTTTCTCAGGTAAAACAGGAATGCAGTCTAGGACAGGAAGAATTCCAGCAAACCAGTAGTAGACACAGTGAGAGGCCCTGACAGTGCAGTGTCAGACAAGCATACAAATGTCAACTTCAGGACCCCACTATGTGCTATTGTGATGCATGGTAAATGGGTAAATATTAGCACCAAAACCCCCCCTGCACCTTAGGGTAATGTTGGGTGAGCTGCTCCTGCAGTCTCTGGTAGCACCAGCCCTGCACCACCTCAGCACAGCACCAGACACAAGGGTTCTCTGTAGGATCAGGGCAGCACCAAGTGAAACACCAGGAAAAGTCATTAAAAAGTAGAATTGGGCAATTGGAAAAGGAGATACAAAAGCTAACTAAAGAAAATAATTACTTCAAGATCAGAAATTGGGCAAACAGAAGCTAACAATTGTATGAGATATCAAGAATGAATCAAACAAAATCAAAAACATGAAAAATTAGAAGAAAAATATAAAATATCTCATTGGAAAAACAACTGACATGAAAAATAAATCAGGTATTCATTGGACTATCTGAAAGTCATAATCAAAAGTACAATCTGGACATCATGCTTCAGGAAATTATCAAAGAAAATTTCTTAGATTTCCCAGAGTCAGAAGATAAAATGGACATGGAAAAAAATCCACTGATTACTTCTGGAAGGAGATATCAAAATGAAAACTCCCAAGAATATTATACCAAATTCTGGAACTCCCAGGTGAAGGAAAAATGTTGCAAGCAGCCAGAAAGAAACAATTCATATATCAGTATGATAGTAAGGATTACACAGGACTTAACAGCTGCAACATTAAGTGACCAAAGCACATGGAATATGATATTCTGAAAGACAAAGGAGCAAGGACTACAACCAAAAATCACTCACTCAACAAAATTGAGTGTAATCCTTCAAAGGAAAACACAACTATTCAAGTAAATAGAAGGCTTTCAAGATTTTCTGAGAAGACTAGAACTGAATTAAAAAAAAAATTATTTTTCAATATGAAGACTCCAGAGAAGCATAAAAAGATAAAAAAGGGAAGAGAAAGCATAAAGGATTTAATAGGACCAAGCTGATGACATTCTTTCATTGAAAAAAAAAAATGATATATATAATTCTTAACTGTATCACAAATAGTACACTTAAAAGGAATATACATATACAGAAGGTGCAGGTATAAGGTAAATTTGAGGGGATGACATAAAATTAAGGAATGAGGAAAAGATTTACACTGGGAGCAGAAAAAAGAAAGAGACAGAACATGGTAAATTATCTCACAAGAAGAGGCATGAAAGATCCGTTAGAATGGAGGGGAAAAGTATGGGCAATGGGTTTCACTTGAACCTGTCTCATCAAAATTGGCTCAAAAAAAGAATAATACCTCAAGAGAAACAAAAAAGATAAAAAGAACTCTTAGAATCAGCTGGAGTCTGGATAAGCAAAAGTCCTTTGTCTTTATTCTTGGTCTTTAGAAGTGAAGGGAATGGCACTGTAGGATCTCCAGGACCTCACCTCCTCATCTTCCACCCAGAAATGACTCTGGTTAGTGTCACTCCACCCCCTAGTCCCTCCTACAATTCTTTGTATACACCAAATGGTTGGGCCAGCACAGGATGGTGGGAAGCATATTCAATAGAGTATTGTCTAATTGGTAATTAGCCTCAAGTGCTTGACTATCCCATCTCAGTGCATTAACTCAAGAGTTTCAGCCCTTTATATATATATGTTGCATTTAACTTATACTTTAAGACATTTAACATTTATTGATCAACCTGCCATCTTGGGGAAGGGGTGTGGGGAAGGAGAGGAAAAGTTGGAACAAAAAGTTTTGCAATTGTCAATGATGAAAAATTACCCATGCATATATCTTGTAAATAAAAAGCTATAAAAAAAAGAAAAGAAAAGAAAAGAAAATATATGTGCCAAGGGAAAGTCAGGAACTATGTGAGCAAAACTACAAAACTCTTTCCACACAAATAAAGTCAGATCTAACCAATTGGAAAAATATTAAGTGCTCTTAGATAGGTCGAGCAAATATAATGAAGATGAAAATACTACCTAAACTAATCTATTTATTTAGTGTTATACCAATCAGATTCCCAAAAAAAACTATTTTAATGACCTAGAAAAAATAACAACAAAATTCATCTGGAAGAACAAAAGGTGAAGATTTTCAAGGGAACTAATGCAAAAAAAAAAAAAAAAAAAAAAAAATCAAATGTAGGTGGCCTGTATGTACTAGATCTAAAATTATATTATAAAGCAATGGTCACCTAAACCATTTGGTGTTGGCTAAGAAATAGACTAGTTGATCAGTGGAATAGGTTAGGTTCACAGGACAAAATAGTCAATAACTTTAATAATTTAGTGTTTGACAAACCCAAAGACCCCAGATTTTGGGATAAGAATTCACTGTTTGACAAAAACTGTTGGGAAAATTGGAAATTAGTATGGCAGAAACTAGGCATTAACTCACACTTAACCCCATTCACTAAGATAAGGTCAAAATGGGTTCATGATCTAGGCATAAAGAATGAGATTACAAATAAATTAGAGGAACATAGGATAGTTTACTTCTTAGACCTGTGGAGGAGGAAGGAATTTGTGACCAAAGAAAAACTAGATATCATTATTGATCGCAAAATAGAAAACTTTGATTATACCAAATTAAAAGGCTTTTGTACAAACAAAACTAATGCAGACAAGATTAGAAGGGAAACAATAGACTAGGAAAACATTTTTATAATCAAAGGTTCTGATAAAGGCCTCATTTCCAAAATATATAGAGAATTGACTCTAACTTATAAGAAATCAAGCTGTTCTCCAATTGATAAATGATCAAAGAATATGAACAGACAATTTTCTGATGAAGAAATGGAAACTATTTCTAACCATATGAAAAGATGTTCCAAATCATTATTAATCAGAGAAATGCCAATTTAAGACAAGTCTGAGATACTACTACACACCTGTCACATTGTCTAGGATAAGATAATGTTGAATGTTGGGGATGTGGGAAAACTAGGATACTGAGGCATTATTGGTATAATTGTGAATGAACCCAACCATTCTGGAGAGCAATTTAGAACTATGTTCAAAAAGGTTATCAAATTGTGCATGCCCTTTGATCCAGCAGTGTTACTACTGGGCTTATATCCCAAAGAGATTTTAAAGAAGGGAGAGACCTGTATGTGCAAGAATGTTTGTGGCAGCCCTCTGTGTAGTGGCCAGAAATTGGAAATTGAATGGATACCCATCAATTGGGTAATGGCTGAATAAGTTGTGTTATATAAATATTATGGAATATTATTATTTTCTTTATTAATTTTATAATTATAACTTTTTTTGACAGTACATATGCATGGGTAATTTTTTACAACATTATTCCTTGCACTCACTTCTATTCCAAGTTTTCCCTCCTTCCCTCCACGCCCTCCCCTAGATGTCAGGCAGTCCCATACATGTTAAATGTATTATAGTATATCCTAGATACAATATATGTGTGCAGAACCGAATTTCTTGTTGCACAGTAAGACTTGGATTCAGAAGGTAAAAATAACCAAGGAAGAAAAACAAAAATGCAAACAGTTTATACTCATTTCCCAGTGTTCCTTCTCTGGGTGTAACTGATTCTGTCCATCAATTGGAACTGAATTAGATCTTCTCTTTGTTGAAGATATCCACTTCCATCAGAATACATCCTTATATAGTATCGTTGTTGAGGTGTATAATGATCTCTTGGTTCTGCTCATTTCACTCATCATCAAGTCTCTCCAATCCTCTCTGTCATTTCTAATGACCAGCAGGATGTTTTCAGAAGGGCCTGGAGAGACTTACATGAACTGATGCTGCATGAAATGAGCAGGACCAGATTAATATATACTTCAACAACAATACTATATTCTGATGGACATGGCTCTCTTCAACAATGAAGATGATTTCCATTTATGTAATAATGAAGAGAACCAGCCACACCCAGCAAAATAACTGTGGGAATCCCTCTATTTTTGTCTGCCTGCATTTTGGATTTCCTTCACAGGTTAATTGTACACTATTTCAAAGTCCGATTCTTTTTGTACAGCAAAACACCCATTTGGACATGTATACACATATTGTATTTAATTTATACTTTAACATATTTAATATGTATTGGTCAACCTGCCATCTTGGGGGGGAAGGAGGAGAAAAATTGGAACAAAAGGTTTGGCAATTGCTATGTTGTAAAATTACCCTTCATACATCTGATAAATAAAAACTATTAAAATTAAAAACAAATAACTATGGGAAATGAGTATGAACACAGCATTTCCACTCCCTCTGTTTTTCTCCACTTTTATTTTTGTTTTCCTTCTCAGGTTATTTTTATGTTATGTCTTACTCTGATTTTTCTTGTGCAGCAAAATAACTGTATGGATATGTAAACATACATTTTATTTAACATATACTTTAACATATTTAACATGTATGGGTCTACATGCCACCTAGGGAAGAGGGTGGGAGGAAGGAGGGGAAAAGTTGGAACAGAAGATTTTGTAAGGGTTAATGCTGAAAAACCCATACATATATCTTGCAAATAAAAAGCTATAAAAAATATAACACACACAATCAATTGAGTTTAAAAATCTATCTTATCCTATAGGCAATGTGGAGAAAAGTTAAGTAAGAAGTGGGAGGACTGATAGAAAGAAGGGTGCCTGGGGAAGGCAATGATCAAAAGCAAAACACTGGTGAGAGGAAAAGTGTGAAATAAGAAAGATATCAAACAGGAGGAAATAAATATAGGATGGAGGTAAGTACACAATAATTATAACTGTGAATGTAAATGGGATGAACTCTCCCATAAAATGGAAGTAGATAGCAAACTGGATCAAAAACTAGGATCCTACAATATGTTATTTATATGGAACATACTTGAAGCAGAGAGACACATAGAGTAACATAGAGTAACAGTTAGAGGCTGGAACAGAATCTATTATGCTTTAGCTGAAATTTAAAAAAAAGACAAGCAGAGGTAGCAATCTTTCTCTTAGAGAAAACAAAAGTAAAAACAGATCTACTTAAAAGAGATAAGGAAGGAAACTCTATCTTCCTTAAAGGTACCACAGATAGTGAAGTAATATTAATACTAAAAATGTATGCACCAATTGGCATAGCATTAAAATTCATAAAGGAGAAGCTACCTGAGTTATAGGAAGAAATAGACAACAAAACTACTAGTGTCAGAATTCATTTGGAACCCTACTCTATTCCAATTGGTATTTAATATGATATGATTCTATAGAAGGAAGTAGTGATCATAACTTCTGTATGTTAGGTCCCAGAGATATGAACAACAGAATTATACACTAATTTGCTTAATCATAGGAAGCTAACTAGAGGCCCTTCAGTTTTGTTTTTTTTCTTATCATGGTGATCAAGTCCAGTGTGATGGACTTGGAAAAGGAAAGGACAAGGAAAGGCCTCCAATTTAATTTTGTACCTCAGGAGCATTCTCTATTGTCCAACATGAGCAGATAACTATCTTATGACCATCTTATGACCACTTAGTCAGTGGAGATGCCCCATGCTTCACCCAACCTATTATCCCTACTGATATGTCATTTTTGGCCATTAAGAGCAAGGTCTATTGTATTTCACCATGATTCTTTTTTATATTTAGGTATTAAACTTTATAAATATTAAACTTTATAAATACAAGGCCTTGGAAGAAGGGATAATCTCAGATTATCATAAAAATAAGAGACATATCCCAAAGACTTTTGTGTCTTTTTTTGGTTTATGTTTTCTTTTCATAACATGATTCATATAGAAACATATTTTACATGACTGCACATGTATAACCTATATTAAATTGTTTACCTTACCAATAAGCAAGAAAAGGAAGGAAAGAGAAAATTTGGAACTCAAACTTTTAGAAACCAAAAAAGAAATGGTCAAAGGGTATGGATAGGTAATTTTCAGATGAAATAATCACAACTATCAATGACCATATGAAAAAAATGCTGTAAAACACTATTGGTTAGAAAAATGAAAATTAAAACAATATTGAGACACCAAATTTCACAGAAAAGGAATATAACCAATGCTGCTTGAGATGTGGAAAAATTGAGATATTATTTCATTGTTGGTGGAGTTGTGAATTGGATAGCAATTTGGAACTATTCTTAAAGGGCTATAAAACCATGCATATCCATTGACTCTGCAATACCACTACTAGGTTTGTGTCCCAAAGAGATAAAAAGACCTTATGTGTATATAAATTTATTTCAACTCTTTTTTATGGCAAAGAATTGAAAATTGAGAGTATATGCATTAACAGGGGAAATTATTATGGTGGATGGAATACTAGCTTTGAGAAATAATAAGCAGGATATTTTCAGAGAATTTGGGAAAGATATACATGAATTGATACAAAGTGAAATAAACAGAACCAGAAGGGCATTGTACATAGCAACAGCAATGTTGTTTGATGAATGGTTGAATGACTTAGTTATTTTCAGCAATATAATGATCCAAGACAATTCTGAAGGGATTATGATGAAAAATGCTATACCTAAGGAATGAACTGATAGAGTTTGAACTCAGATTGAAGTATATTGTTTTTACTTTCTTTACTTTTGTGTCTTTTTTGTGGTCTGTGTTTTCTTTCACAACATGACTCATATAGAAACATGTTTTGCATGACAGCCCTTTATAATCTATATCAAATTGCTTGTCTTCTCAATAAGGGAAGTAGGCAAGGAAAGAGAATTTGGAACTCAAATTTTTAGAAACCAAATATTAATAATTATATATAATTGGTGAAAAAATAAAAACACTTTTAAAAATTGATCATATGATAGAGTACAAAACTTTATGAGTAAAACTTGAAGCACTGTTTTCATGGGTCCTAGTTTTCTGTCCTGTCTATAAGATTGTGCCAAATGTATCATTTCTGGCACAAAAAATTGTAAGTATATAAGGTCTTATCCACATCCATCTGTGTGGGCCATTGGGGATTATGTCTACTTCCTTGCCCTTTCTGTTTAACAAGGGTGGCCTTCAAAGTACGATGGGCCCTTTCCATTCCGGTTTGACTTTGTGGATTATAGGGAATCCCTGTAACATGTTTAATAGCAAATGGGGCAAGGAACATGGCCATCTGCTTAGAGGTATAAGCTGGACCATTATTGGTCTTTATGGTATTAGGAACCCCGTGAGAGGAGAAGCAACTATACAAATGCTTACTGACCAAAGGAGTGTTCTCACCAGAGGCCATTGTGGCCCAGAGGAATTTAGAAAAGGTATCAATACAAATGTGGATGTCCTTATGGCCCATAAGTGTCACATCCATTTGTCACAAATCATTGGGGGATAATCCCCTGGGATTAACTCCTTTACTAGGTGGAGGAGGGAGAAACTGAACACACTGAACACACTGCCTCACTATCTGTCAAGCTTGTTCCTGGATGAGGCCATAATGATGATGTAGAGAATTAGTGGGTAAGTGGAGAAATTCATGGGCACATTCAGGGGTGTGGTGACCATGAGAAGGGAGCATTATAAAGCATGGTCCAACACCTTATTGCCTGCAAATATGTCTCCTGCACAGCATTGGTGAGAATATACAAGGAGGATGTTAAATGGGATGTTTCCTAGTCTGTAAAATCAGCTGCAATTCAACAAAAAGGTTAGTAATTGAAGAATTCTGAGGTTATAGAATAACATCTCAATGCCTCTGAACACTTGGACAGCATATAAACCATCTGATATGATGTTAATGGACTCAGGGTATCTTTTTCAGGCCTGGAGAATAACAGAAAGCTCATTTTTTCTGGGTGGATTTGTAAGGAGTCTCTAACACTAGAATTTCTTTTGAGTGCTCATGATAAATTGAGGGAAGGCTTATGTTTCTTAGTGGCATCAGTAAAGACATTTGTGCCTCTTAAAGCTTAAAACAATTGTCTTACAAGGGGGCTGTACCATAATATGGGACAGCAAGGAAAAGAGCAAGCATGTAGAATTGGGGCTTAGTGTAGCCCACTGAGCACAATGAGCCCATGGCCAATAAGTTTGCCTCATGACTTTTCTAGCTCCCGGTTCAAGGGGTAAATACAATAAGGGTCTTTTCCCTGTTAGATGAAAAGCTCTTTTTCCTTCCTCAAGGGCAAGTTCTCCCAGCATTTCAATATGGTTTGGTAATATCTTCTATGGTCTTGTCATGTACACATATTCCAAAATTTTACTACCTTGATGTAATACCATGAAAGGGTTTGTTTGTTTGTTTTTTTGTTTACTAAAGAGACTTCTATGGGACATGTAGGGTCCCACCTCACTGTTCTTTGTGGAGGAGGTCCATTTACAAGGGGATTCTCCTTTCGAGATGTCATATAAAGGTTGCATTAAAGAAATAAGGATTGGGGCATGAGCCTTTAACCATTGAATTTGTCCAACTAGTTTCTGAAATAGGTTCAGAGTATTTACCTTGTCTTATTTTAAGTTAGGTATCTGATTAATAATTGCAGAAGTCCCCATGCGGAGCCCCAGGTAAATGATAGGATAGTTATGTTGGATCTTATCTGGAACTATCACCAGTCCATGTTTGAGTGAGAACGCTTATGCTCTATTTGAGCAGGGCAGAGAGATCTTTCCCACTGCTCGTTGATAATAATATGTCATTCATATAAAGCAGTATCATGGCATGAAGCCACACCTTCCTAATTGGGTCTAGTACTTGCGCTATGTACGCCTGACACAAGGTGGGGCTCAACACATCCCTTGGGAGAGAACTTTCCATTGATAGCACAGATCAAGTCCTGTATTGTTTATAGAAGGAATGGTAAAAGCAAATCTTTTCTTATCCTTTGGGATCAGAGGGATGCAGAAGAAACAATCTTGTATGCCTATTACTGTAATTGGCCAGCCAGTGGGGACTAGATTAGGAGATGGCATGCCAGGCTGGGTTTCCATAGGTTCAATAGTAGCATTAATGGTCCTAAGGTCCACTAGCATTCTGAATTTTCCAGATTTTTTCTTTATAGTAAATACAGGGCTATTCCATGGGCTGAACATTGATTCTATCTGTCTGGCCTTCAACTGTTGTTGCACAATTTCACATAAGGTTTGGGCTTTATAAAGTGAGAAAGGCCATTGGGATACCCAAACCAGGATGTTAGATTTCCATGTTAATGGTGTGGGTGTGATATGAAAGGTAGTGCCCAAACATCATTTTGATCCCAATTAAAAAACCTGTGGAGGTGCTATATAAACTGAGGCCCCACAAGCCTTCAATATGTCCCTGCTCCACAGATTGTACCTGAGGCCTGCGACCACCAGGGGTTGGAATATCTCCTATTTGTCTGCAAACTGCCAGGGCAGGTCTTCTGCTGTAACCCCTTTAGATACAGCAGCTGTGAGGGCATCCATTTGAAAGGCACTGAAGCCGACATTCTCACATCTCTTTATCATCTCTTCCAGACCAGCCTCCCCATCTAAAGTAAGCATGATTTTCTGGCAGTTAGTATTAACATTTTCCTGTTCTAATTTCTGTATAAGGAGTCTGGAAGTTTCTCCTCTGCCTACTGACCTCTCAACAGCCACCTGAAGGAGGGCCATAAAATCAGAAAAAGCTTCATCTGGACCCTGTTTAATTCTATCATTGAGGGCCTCTGTTTTCCAGATGCTTGAATTTTGCTAAATTCTTGTTGGGAGGGGACTTCCGGCCAAGATGGCAGCGTGGAGGCAGACAGCTGCTTGAGCTCCTCGTTTTCTCTCAGAACTTACTTCATGACAAGCCTCTGACTTAATGCTTGACCCAGAAAGAAATCCACAAATAATCACCAAGAGAAGACATCCTTGAAAGTCGCCAGAAAAGGTCTATGTTTGCTCCGGGGAGGGTCAATCAGACTGGGCGCAGACTGAGGGCAGGCAGCCAGAGCAAGACAGGCAGTTCACACAGCTCAGACCGGAGGGGGAGGGGTGTGATCTCTGCCGTTTCTGTGAAAGGGCTTTTGCCCCAGTGTGGATGCTCCATCTTGGCAGCAAGCCAGGAGCAGCGGAGAGGGTGTAAACACCGGAGGTGAAGATTAAAACCCCAGAAAGCCAGCGTCTCTCAGAGCCCGGCCACCCCCAACCCCCACCTGGACTGACTCGGTGCATTCTTGGAGCCTCAGAGCAAAGACTCAGTACAGTCATTGCTGTTCTGTTAGTGGCTCTCTGCTGCCCTTCCCCCAGTCTATAGAGGAAGCCCATAAATACCATCCAGCCCCATCCCCCGCAAAACAGACCAATTGTTTCTCTTGTCAGTTTGTTTTCTTTGATTCCTACTCTGACAAAATGAACAAAAAATTCAAAAGGGCTCTAACCATTGACAGCTTCTGTGTGGAGAGGGAGCAGACTTCAAATGCTGAGGAGACTAGGAACAGACTGTCCCCAGATGTATCCCCTGGGAGGGATATAAGCTGCTCCTCAATACAAAAGAACCTCATAGAGGAAATCAAAAAGGCTCTCACAAGAGAGCTGGAAGAGGAATGGGAAAAGGAAAGGGAAGCTTGGCAAGAGAGCCTGGAGAAGTCATCCCATGCATTCAAAGACAGAGTGGATAAAGAAATCAAATCATTGAGAAACAAGATTAGTGAGCTGGAAAAGGTAAACAACTCCAAGGAAAACAGGATTAGTGAGCTGGAAAAGGTAAACAACTCCAAGGAAAACAGGATTAGTGAGCTGGAAAAAGAAATCAGCTCTCTAAAAAATAAAATGGATAAAATGGAAAAAAATTCCATAGAAGATAAAAACTCAATTGGACAATTACAAAGAGATATAAAAAAAGTGAGTGAAGAAAATACATCATTGAAAATTAGACTGGAACAAGTAGAAATGAATGACTCAAGGAGAAACCAAGAGGGAGTCAAGCAAAACCAGAGAAATGAAACAATTGAAAAGACTGTCAAGTACCTTACCAGAAAGACAACAGACCCGGAAAACAGATCCAGGAGAGACAATTTGAGAATAATCGGACTCCCTGAAAAATGGGAGGAAAAAAAGAGCTTGGACACCATTTTCGAGGAAATTATCAAAGAGAACTGCCCAGACATTTTGGAAACAGAGGGTAAAATAGACATTGAAAAAATTCATCGATCACCTACTGAAAGGGACCCTAAAATCAAAACGCCAAGAAATATAGTGGCCAAGTTCAAGAACCATCAGACAAAGGAAAAGATATTGGAAGCTGCTAGAAAAAAACAATTCAGATATAGAGGATCCACAATAAGGATAACCCAGGATCTAGCAGCGTCCACATTAAAAGAACGCAGGGCCTGGAACATGATATTCCAAAAAGCTAAGGAACTTGGTATGCAGCCAAGAATAACTTACCCAGCAAGAATGAGCATCGTTTTCCAGGGAAGAAGATGGACATTTAACGAAATAAATGAATTCCATCTATTTTTGATGAAAAAACCAGACCTACATAAAAGGTTTGATCTTCAAATACAGAACTCAAGAAATTTCTAAAAAGGTAAAAAGAAATCTTGAGAACTATACTTCTGTCAAAAAATATGTAAAGAACATATGTACAATTTGTCTTAGAAACTAGAGGTGGAAAGGAGATTATATCATAAAAAAGTGTAAAGTGGTGGTACTACATCTCATGAAGAGGCAAAGGTAACCTATTATATCTGAGAGAAAGAAAGGAGGGAGATGAACATAGTGTGTATCAATAGACATATTCGATTTATGGTGAAACTTCTTCCACTTCATTGAAAAGTGAAAGGGAAGGAGTAAGCTAAGGGGAAAGGAATACAGTAATTTCGAGGAAAAGGGGTAAAATAAGGGGAGGATCTTTAAGGTGGGGGAGGGATCCTAAAAAGGGAGGGCTGTGAAAAGCAAGTGGTGTTCACCAGTTTAATACTGGATAGGAGGGTAAAAGGGAAGGAAAGGGGAAAAGCATAAGCAGGGGTTAATAGGATGGCAAGCAATATAGAATTAGTCCTTCTAACCATAAATGTGATGGGGCAAATTGCCTCATAAAGAGGAAGCAGTTAGCAGACTGGATTAAAAATCAGAATCCTACTATATGTTGTTTACAGGAAACACACCTGAAACAGGGTGAGACATTCAAACTAAAAGTAAAAGGGTGGAGCAGAATCTATTATGCTTCAGGCAAAACCAAAAAAGCAGGAGTAGCCATCCTCATCTCAGATCAAGCAAAAACAAAAATTGGTCTAATTAAAAGAGATAAGGAAGGGCATTATATCCTGCTAAAGGGCAGCATCAATAATGAAGCAGTATCAATATTAAACATATATGGACCAAGTGGTGCAGCATCTAAATTCTTAAAAGAGAAATTAAGAGAGCTGCAAGAGGAAATAGTTAGCAAAACTATAATAGTGGGAGATCTCAACCTTGCACTCTCAGAATTAGATAAATCAAACCACAAAATAAATAAGAAAGAAGTCAAAGAGGTAAATAGAATACTTGAAAAGTTTGATATGATAGATCTTTGGCGAAAGCTAAATGGAGACAGAAAGGAATATACTTTCTTCTCAGCAGTTCATGGAACCTATACAAAAATTGATCATATACTAGGGCATAAAAACCTCAAAATCAAATGCAGTAAGGCAGAAATAGTAAATGCATCCTTTTCAGACCATAATGCAATCAAAATAACATTTAATAAAAAGCCAGGGGAAAATAGACCAAAAAATAATTGGAAACTAAATAATCTAAAGAATGTTTGGGTAAAACAGCAAATCATAGACATAATTAATAACTTCACCCAAGAAAATGACAATAATGAGACATCATACCAAAATGTGTGGGATACAGCCAAAACAGTAATAAGGGGAAGTTTTATATCTCTACAGGCCTACTTGCATAAAATAGAGAAAGAGAGGGCCAACGAATTGGGCTTACAACTAAAATTGCTAGAAAAGGAACAAATTAAAAACCCCCAGACAAACACAAAACTTGAAATTCAAAAAATAAAAGGTGAGATTAAATTCTTGTTGGGCACATTGGGACACAACTGCATATACTGCTGCATCATATTGCATTTGATCCTTATTTCTTTTATATTTTCCAGCTTTCTGTATTATTTGTCCTAAATTTGTCTGGGAATATGCAAAGCCTTCACAAGAAGGTGCAGAGGGAGCAGATGGGAGACATATCTCCTTAGGAAGGGTGGGGGATGAGGGAGAAGGTCATACCTTGGAGATGGACATGACTTTCCCTCTGTTCACCTTCTCCTGTGTCTTATCACCATCCTTTTTCTCAAGGTCATATGTCTCTTGGTTTACTTTCTCATTCCTCATCTTATCCCTGCCCCCTTCTATTCTGTCATATCCACTTCCTGCTTCTCCCTCACCATCTCTTCCTTTTTTGTCATATCCACCTCCTTCATCTTCTTGTTTACTTCCTGATTCTTTCCCATAGCTATGAGAGGGTCATAAAACAAATGAGGGTCATAAACCAGCACTCACCAGGACTAGCCACTCCAATAAAATGGAGCCATTTAATAATGATTATGGCTTGCACTCTTAAAGTGTCCCCAGTCACTTGATGCTGTGTCACAGATGATGCTGTTCCAGAATGGCTCCTGGAGTTTCCTTATCATAGGTAGCCGTCTGATTACCTACTATCTCCCACTTTTAAAAATCCATTTCCAATCCTGCTTGCTTTACTATTCCATAAGCTTCTTTCCCTAGCACCTTCTGGTTTGGGACCCTCATAATAATTTGTCCCATTTCCTAACTTACTACTCACTAGAGCAGAGTTCTGTCTCTCTTCCCACCTGTAGGCCTGCTACATGGTGAGGTTCTAGTCAAAATTGTCCCTGTTCAGGCACTACTTGCAGCATCCCTTAATACTATTCTAATCTTGTAGCTTCCCTTTGAGCTACTCTTACTGCCTGTCTGTCAACAGCATGGCTAGGCCACACTTACCCATCTTCAGGCACCAACTTGGATCTCATAGAGACAGACTGGTCAGGAAATAGGGGTGAAGCAAAAGAGAACTTTGTTCTTAGGTAGCATATATTTATACACCCCTGAGGATCTAGGGGAAGGGGAGGTCCTGTAGGAACCTGGCATAAAAGCGAGAGAGGCGTGCTAGGCTTTGAGAGCACTAAAGAGGAAGATGTGGTACTTGGGGTCAGACACTGCCTCGTGGGGCTGTGCCCCACCTCCACATAGAACTTACCCGTACTTCAGTACCTTTCATCCCTCAGGTCCTCTCACTTGCCTTGAATTGTGATCCTTGCTCCTAGATGCTTTTTATTACAAAAATATTATTTAAAAATTAATAATGAAAACTGTCTTTACATGCAACTGGGGAAAAAAGAACATTATTTACCTCCCCCCCCCCAAAAGAAAACAAAACTATAAAATTAAAAATATAAGGAATTAGTTTTATGGAAAAAACCCAATAGAATAGATAAATTATTGGTTAATATGTTTTTTTTAAAAGAGATAATAGCAAATTACTAGTATTCAAAATGAAAAGGATGAATATGTCATTAATCAAAATGGAATAAAAGTAATGGCTAAGTGTTTTTTGACCCAATTATATACCACTAAATTTAACTATATAAGTGAAATTTAAAAATATATACTGCCTCAATTAATGAAAGAGGAATTATAATATATAAATGAATCTATTTTAGAAAAATTAAAGTACAGAAATAAGTTTTCTTTTTTAAACAAAGCATCAGGACCAGATGAATTTATAAGTGAATTCTGCTAAATATTTAAAAATGAATTAATTAATTTCACTATTTAATAAACTTTCTGGCATAAGAGAGAAAATAGGATACCTAAACCAGGAAGAGCAAAAACAGAGAAAGGAGATTATAGATCAATTTTACTATTGTGATCTCTTTAAAAAAAAAATGTAAAGAAGGAAGTTTAGCAGTACCAAATATTAAATTATTTATATTGCAGTAATTATCAAAACATTCTAGTACTAGATAAGAAATAGGAAGGTAGATCAACAGAACAGAGTAGACATACAATTTTTAGGAGCAAATAATTAAGTAATCTTGTGTTTGACAAGTGTAAAGACTTCAATTTTGGGGATAATTCATTGTTTGGTAAAAAAAATTGTTGAGAAAAAATGGAAGTAGTCAGGCAGAAATTGGACATAGATCAATATCTCATACCATTTACCAAGATAAGGTCAAAATGGATCCATAACCTAGATATGAAAAAAGATATCACAAGAAAATTAGAAGGACATGGAACATATTACCTATCAGACTTATGGATAGATGGATAATTTATAAATAAACAAGAGATAGAGGGCATTGTGAAGTGTAAAATGGATAATTTCAATTACATTAAATTAAAAAGGGTTAGTACAAATAAAAGCAATGTAACCAAAATGAGAAGGCAAGTTGAAAGCTGGGAAAATTTTTTTATAGATTTTTTCAAAAGTCTCATTTCTTAAATATATAGAAAATGTTGTCAAATTTATAAAGAATATGAGTTATTACCCAATTGATAAATGGTCAGAGATGTGAACAAACAATTTTCTGATTAAGAAATCAAAAATTATGTTTATATAAAATACTCTATATTATTGTTAGGGAAATACAAATTACAATAATCTTGAGATATCAATTTATACCTATCAACTGGTCAAAATGATTGAAAGGGAAACTGACAAGTATTGGAGGGAATATAGAAATATTGGGACACTAATTGACTGTTGATAGAATTGTGAACCAATCCAATAATTTTGTAGGGCAGTCTGGAATTATGCTTAATGAGTTTTTAAATTGCCTACATATACTTTTTGGCTGAGCAATAGCAATATTAGCTCTGTTTCCCAAGATGATTGGGAAAAAGGAAAAGAACCTACATGTTCTAAAATATTTATAGTATCTCTCTTTTTTGGTGGCAAAGAACTGTTAACAAGTTGCAGTATATGACTGTGATGGACTACTGCTGTTCTATAAGAAAATAATAAGTTACTGATTTCAGGGAAACATGAAAAGATTTACATGAAATAATGAAAAGTGGAATGAGTGGAACCAAGAAAATATTGTATACTGTAACAGCAATATTGTTTTAAGAACTATTTTGAGCAGAGCCAAGATGGCAGAGAGGAGACATGTCTTTTTCTGAGCTCTCTCTCCATGTCCCTCAAAATAACAGCAAATGTAGCCTCCAAACTGATTTTGGAGTAACAGAATCTATGAATATTGGGAGTGCAACAAATTTCCAGTGGAAGATAATTTTGACTATCCCCAGTAACAGTCTATTTCAATCTGTCACAGAGGGAGGTGGGCTGAGCGTAGGCAAGCAGAGTATCTTCTGGGAGGAATCAACTGAAGTGTTGACAACTCTTTCTGGTTGCAAGCCAATGGATCAGCAGACTAGTTATAAAATATCTAATCCAAATATAAAAGGCAAATAGTGGGCCCCTCAATGCCAGAATTTCATGGTACCTGGCCAAGTCCTCTGAGCACTGGAAGTTAGTCAGCACTGATCCAGCACAGCCACCATTGCCTATAGAGGAACCTTGGACAATCTCTCCTTTGCCCTAAAAGCAG
The DNA here is from genome assembly GCF_048593235.1 of Sminthopsis crassicaudata. Taxonomy (NCBI): domain Eukaryota; kingdom Metazoa; phylum Chordata; class Mammalia; order Dasyuromorphia; family Dasyuridae; genus Sminthopsis; species Sminthopsis crassicaudata. The sequence goes on along the minus strand of NC_133622.1, from coordinate 141,348,693 downwards.
ACCCAATTTTTAAAAAAATGAGCAAAAAAGCAAAAAGAACTCTGACCATAGATACTTTTTATGGAGAAAGAAAAGAACAGATTTTAAATCTTTAGGATGCTAAAGACAGATTGTCTCCAGATGAGGGCCCAACAGGGTGATATAAATTGATCCCCATTTCATAAGGCTATCTTGGAAAAAATTCAGAAAAGGATTTTAAAAGAGAGATAGAAAAAAATGGGGAAAAGAAACGAGAACTTAGCAAGAGGGTTTGAAAAAGGAAATACAAAAATCATCTGAAGAAAATTCCTTACAAAATAAATTTAGTGAAATGGAAAAAAAAAGCATATAACTCCTTATATATGAATAATGAAAACTGTCTTTACATGCAATTGGAAAATTTGACAAAATGGAAAAAGAAAATAACTCTATGAAAAATAGAATTTGTGAAATGGGAAAAAAAATCCATAGAACAAAACAACTCACTTAAAAATTCAATTGGCCAGATACAAAAAGGACTGAAAAAGGTAACTGAAGAAAATAATTCACGAAAAATTAGAACTGAACAAATGGAAATGAATGACTCAATGAGAAATCAATAATCAGTCAAGCAAAACAAACAAACAAACAAAAACCATGAAAAGTAGAAGAAAATGTAAAACTTCCTTGGAAAAACAATTGACATGGAAAATAGATCTAGGAGAGACAATCTAAGGATTACTGGACTTCCTGAAAACCATAATGAAAAAAAGAGCCTAGACATTATCTTTTAAGAAATCAAGGAAAACTGCCCTGATGTCCTAGAATCAGAAGGTAAAATAGCTATTGAAAAAATTCACTGATCATCTCCTGAAACCCCAAAATGAAAATTCCAAGGAATATTATAGCTAAATTTCAAAACTATCAGACCAAGGAAAAAATATTGCAAGTAGCCAGAAAGAAACAATTCAAAGAGCGAGAAGCTATAATCAGGATTATTCAGGACCTAGCAGCTTCCACCTTAAAAAATCCAATGGCCTGGAATCTGATAATCCAAAAGGTAAAGGAACTTGGAATGCAGCCGAGAATAAACTACCCAGCTTAACTGAGCATTGTTTTTTAGGGAAGAAGATGGACATTCAATGATACAGGTGAATTTCATTTATTTCTGATAAAAATACCAGAGTTGAACAAAAACATTTGACCTTGCATATAGAATTCAAGAGAAGCATTAAAAGGTAAAAAGGAAAGAACTCTTGAGAACTATATCTCTGTTATGGGTATACATAGAGAGTACAGGTATAATTTGATCTTACTGTGATAACATAAATATGAAACTAGAGGTGGAAAGGGGATTATACTGGGAAAAAAAGGAAAATGGAAATAAAATGAGGGAAATTACATCTCATGAAGAGGCAAAGAAGACCTATTATAATTAAGGGGAAAGAAGGAAGGGGGATGAATATTGTATGAATTTTACTCTCATTAGATTTGGCTCAAAGAGAGAATATAAGACATATTTGGTTTTACAGAGAATCTTGTCTCACCTTAGAGGGAAGTGGGAGGGGAAAGAGGAAAGGAAAGGGGGAGGCTAATAGAAAAGAAAACAGAAGTAGTAGGGAAAAGGTATAAGAAAGTGCGAGAGGCTATAAAGGACAAGGACTGCTTGAGGAAAGTAGTGGTCAGAAAAAAAATTCTGGGGAGGAGGGAAAGAGGAAAAGGAAAGAGAAAAGCATAATTTGTGGTAAATAAGATGCCAGGGAATATAGAATTACTCATTTTAATTGTGAATGTGAATGGGGTGAACTCTCCCATAAAATAGAAGCAAATAGCAGACTGAATTAAAATCCAGAATCCTACAATATGTTGTTTACAAGAAACACATTTAAAGCAGAGTGATATATAGAGAGTAAGGTAAAAGGCTGGGGAAGCATCTATTATGCTTCAGGTGAAGTGAAAAAAGCAGGGGTAACAATCCTGATCTCAGATCAAGCAAAAGCAAAAATAGACCTAATTAGAGTATCATGGATAATGAAGTAATATCAATATTAAACATATATGCACTAAGTGGTATAGCCTCTAAAAGGAGAAGTTAAGAGAACTGCAAGAAGAAATAGATAGCAAAACTATTATAATGGGGGATCTTAACCTTACAGCTAGAAAACTAGATAACTAGATAAATCAAACCACAAAATAAATAAGAAAGAAAGTTTAAGGAGGTAAACAAATTTTTAAAAAGTTAGGTATAATAGATCTTTTGTTATGGGCCAAAACTCTGAAACAAGGATTCTTACAAGATGTTAAGTCAGTGGGATTGATGAGATAATGGTTATCTAGTTTAGTATGGTGCTTAATAGTTCCCTAAGTTAAGCATGATTGATTTAATCTTACAACAAATGATGGTTTCCTAGTGATATAATGATTGGTTTATAATCAGTGTAGAGCATGTGAGCTGAGACAAATTCAACTAAGATTCATTCCATCGTCCACCTTTGTAGTGGCTGGAAGCTGAAACAAAAGCCCTCAGATTCATTCAGGTCCAGAGAGGACAAAAGGAGTGGAGGTGGGAGCTCATACTCTTGGGGGCCCAAGAGAGAGAGAGATTCATTTCCATCTTCATCAGTCTTGTGGTGGCTGGCCTGGACTCATGCATTTTCTCTACTGAAACCAAGTCCCCTCTGAAGGCCACTAGAAAACTATCTGAGCACTAGGCAAAGGAGACAATAAAGACTTTTGGACTTTAACACCTGGGTATTCTTGTGGTGATTAACCTGCTGAAAAAAAGGCTGCCCCAAAGACCTTTAGAAAACCAAAAAAGAACATTACAATCTTTGGAAAAATTGAATGGAGACAGAAGGAAGTACACTTTTTTTTTTTTTTTTTTTCCCCAGCAGTTAGCAGGTCTATGCAAAAATTTACCATATATTAGGGCATAAGGATATCAAAGTCAAATGCAGAAAGGCAAAAATAGTAAATGGATTTTTTTCAGCTTATGGTGCAATAAAAGGTCAGGGGAAAATAGACTAAAAATTAATTGGAAACTAAATAATCTAATCCTAAAGAATGAATGGGTGAAACAGCAAATTCTAGACACAATCAATAATTTCATCCAAGAGAATGATAATAATAAGACAACATACAAAAGTTTGTGGGATGTAGCCTGTAATGTTCTTAGTTGGTTTTTCTGGAGGTCTTGGGGCAGACTTAGTTTCAGTTGATTAATTGCCACAAGAATAGCCAGGTGTTAAAGTCCAAATCCTTTATTATCTCTTTCACAATCTAGTTTCCTTGTCTGGCGCCCTGCTAGCTTTCTTGAAGCCTTTCAGACCAGCCTTGGTCTCAGTGAGGGAAATGCAGGAGGCTAGCCTTCATGGTGGTGTGAGATGAAGTGAATGAATCTATCTGGCTCTTCTTGAGCCTCCAGTCCTCTTGTCTTCTCTGGCTCTATCTCTGAGCCTCTTGGTTCCCCCAGGAGAGCTACCAAGAGCCTGACTGAAGATAGAACAAATGTGTCTCTGGGTCTCTTCCGAGTCTGTGTCTGGCCCCTCTGAATCTCTCTCTGAGCCCATCTGAGTTTGTTTCTGGCTCTAACAGGCCTTGGAGTCAGTGGGGGAAGTGCAGGAGACCAGGCCAGCCACAGTGCTGATGAAGATGGAATGAATCTGTCTCTGGGTCCCTCAGGAGAGGCACCAGGAGCCTGACTAAAGATGGAATGAATCTCTCTCCTTGGCTCTGAGAGCTTGAGCTCCTGCCTCCAGTCCCTTGTCTTCTCTGGCTTTGAATGAATCTGGCTCTTAGGCCCTGCTTATATGCTCTACACTGAGTACATTTTATCACTAGGAAATCATTATTTGTTGTAAGATTAAATCAATCATACTGAACTTAGAGAACTGTCTCATCAATTCCACTGAGTTAGCACCTTGTAAAAATCCTTGTTTCAAGTTCAGAGTTCTGGCCCGTAACAATGCTAAAGCAGGAAATTAGGGAAAATTTTATATCTCTAGATGCTCACTTGCATAAAATAGAGAAAGAGAAGATCAATGAATTGGGCTTGCAACTAAAAAAGCTAGAAAAAGAACAAATTTAAAACCCTCAATTAAATACCAAATTTGAAGTTTCTAAAAATAAAAGGGGAGATTAATAAAACTGAAAGTAAGAAAACTATTGAATTAATAAGTAAAACTAAGAGTTGGTTTTATGAAAAAACAAAACAATAAAATAGATAAACTTTAAGTTAATTTGATTAAAAAAAGGAGAGGAAAACAAAATTATTAGTCTCAAAAATGAAAATGAGAACTTTCCACCAATGAAAAGGAAATTAGAACAAAAATTAGGAGTTATTTTGCCTAACTTTATGCCAATAAATTTGATAATCTAAGTGAAATGGAGGAATACCCACAAAAATATAGATTGTCCAGAATAACAGAAGAGGAAATAAACTATTTAAACAGTCCCATTTTACAAAAATAAATTGAATAAGCTATTTATTAATCAACTCCCTAAGGAAAACAAATCTCCAGAGCCAGATAGATTTACTTGTGAATTCTAGCAAACATTTAATGAAAAATTAACTCCAATACTATGCAAACTATTTGAAAAAAAAATAGGGAAAGAAGGATTCCTACTAAATTCATTTTATGACACAGACATGGTGCTGATAACTAAATCAGGTAGGATGAAAACAGAGAAAGAAAATTATAGACCAATTTCCCTAATGAATATTTATGCAAAAATCTTAAATAAAATTTTAACAAAGATATTATAGAAAGTCATCCCCAGGATAATATGCCATGACTAAGTAAGATTTATGCCAGGAATTCAGGGCTAGTTCAATATTAGGAAACCTATTAGCATAATTGACTATATCAATAACAAACTAATAAATCATATGACTATCTCAATAAATGCAGAAAGAGCATTTGATAAAATCTAATACCTAATCCTATTAAAAACACTAAAGAGTATAGGAATAAATGGACTTTTTCTTAAAATGATCAGTAGCAAGCATCATATATAATGGGGACAAACTAGAATCATTCCCAATAAGATCAGAGGTGAAACAAGGTTATTCACTATCACCCTTACTATTCAATATTGTATTAGAAATGTTAGCTTTGGCAATAAGAGAAGAAAAGAATATTAAAAGATTTAGAGTAGGTAATGAGGAAACCAAATTATTACTCTTTGCAGATGATATATATCCTTAGAGAATCTTAGAGAATTAACTAAAAAAATTTCTAGAAATAATCCACAACTTTAACAAAATTGCAAGATACAAAATAAATCCACAGAAATCATTAGCATTTTTATATTTTACTTACAAAGTCCAGCATCAAGAGATACAAATAGAAAATAACTGTTGATCATATAAAATATTTGTGAGTCTACCTGCCAAGGCAAAGTCAGGAACTACATGAACACAACTACATAACACTTTCCACACAAATAAAGCCAGATCTAAACAACTGGAAAAATATCAAGTCCTCTTGGGTAGGCTGAGTGAATATAATAAAAATATCAGTACTACCTAAATTAATTTACTTATTTAATGCCACAGCAATCAAACTTTCAATAAGTTATTTTACAGATCTAGAAAAAATAATAACAAAGTTCATCTGGAAGAACAAAAGACCTAGAATTTCTAGGGAATTAATGAAAAAAATGCAAATGAAGGGGTTCTAGCTGTACAAGACCTAAAACTATATTATAAAGCAGTGGTCAAACAGGATGATTTCAGAAAGGCCTGGAAAGACTTACATGAACTGATGCTGAGTGAAATGAGTAGGACTAGGAGATCATTGTATACTTCAACAACAATACTATATGATGATCAATTCTGATGGATGTGGCCTTTTCAACAATGAGATGAACCAAACAGTTCCAACAGAGCAGTAATGAACTGAACCAGCTACACCCAGCAAAAGAATTCTGGGAGATGACTATGAACCACAACATAGAATTCCCAATCCCTCTAATTTTGTCCACCTGCATTTTGGATTTCCTTCACAGGCTAATTGTACACTATTTCAAAGTCCAATTCTTTTTGTACAGCAAAACAACTGTTTGGACATATATAAATATATTGTATTTAATTTATACTTTAACATATTGAACATGTATTGGTCAACCTGCCATCTCGGGGGGGTGGGGTGGGGAAGGAGGGGAAAAATTACAACAAAAGGTTTGGCAGTTGTCAATGTTATAAAATTACCCATGCATATATCTGGTAAATAAAAACTATTAATAAAAATTTTTTTAAAAAATAAAAATAAAATAAAGCAGTGGTCATCAAAATCATTTGGTACTGGCTAAGAAATAGAGTAGTTGATCAGGTTAGGTTTACAGAACAAAATAATGACTATAGGAATCTAGTGTTTGACAAACCCCAAAACCCCAGCATTTGGGATAAGAACTCATTATTTGACCAAAAATGCTGGGAAAATTGGAAACTAGTATGGCAAAAACTAGGCATTGACCTACACCTAACTATACCAAGATAAGGTCAAAAAGGGTTCATGATCTAGCCATAGTGATATTATAAGCAAATTAGAAGAACAAAGGATAGTTAGCCTCTCAGATCTGTGGAGAAGACAAAGAGAATGACAGTAATGAGACAACATCCGTCCCCTTTGGGCTACTGTAACCTACCTACTAGCATCCCTTTTGAGCTACTCTAACTGCCCACCTATTGGTGGCAGGCTAGGCCAAATTTACCCGGGCTCCAACCTGGATAACATGGGGACAGACCAGCCAGGAGGTGCAAACATTCTGTCTTTATTTAGTCATTCTCTCAGTGGGGGTAGCAGGAGCACAGGAGTTCAAGAAAGAGAGTGAGCTCTGCTCAAGGCTGCCTATTTATGCTGCCTGTCTACATATTTATACAATTATTGTGTTGCACAAGAAAAATCAAATCAAACAAGAAAAATAAATATATTGGATTTAACATATATTTCTACCATGTTCAACATAGATTACTTGCCCTCTAGGGGAGAAAGTAGGGGGGGGAGAAAGGGGGAGGAAATTTGAACACAAGGTTTTGCAGGGCTAATGTCAAAAGATTATCCACACATGTGTTTTGAAAATAAAAAGCTTTAATAAAAGAAAAAGAACTATTTTGCACAACTAAGTCTTTTTGAGTATTAAAAATACCCAAATTAAGGAACTATGAAGGAAGATGCTATTATGATTAAGTGGGATGGATGTGAGACCTTCTTAGAAAATTGACTCCTGCCATAGTTTAAGGCTACAGTTCCAGGAAAAGCAAGTTCTCTTGCTTAATCTCACACAAACCACTCTGTAATCTATAGTCTGTCCCCCTGCTCTTATACCCTGATGGTGGAGTCCATTCCTGTGACAGACTATGTATGAGTCTCCTGGATACTAAGTCAGGGACATCTGGGGCCCAAGATGTAGTAAAGTTGTTTTGAAGTATAAAAACCCTGCTTTGTTGCCTGTACTTTGCCTTCCTTCACTAAAATATATTAGTGAAATATTCTGAGCAATATCCATTTCCTGCAGGAATCGATTAAACTGCTTTCTCCTCTGGCTCTGAGAAATATCTATTTGAATTGTTTTGACAGTGGTCATTGTCCCATTCATGAAGATTCAGTTGAAAAATAGGACAGCAAAGAAAATCAAGGAGTTGGGAGTTTCCTATCCCATCTAGTTTTGAAAAAAGAATAGGAATTAAATCTTAAAAAAACTTGAAACACTTGAAAAAGAATTGTACAATACTGGAAACCTCAAGTCAAGTGAGGTTTTAAATTTTTTTTGTCTTTTTTTATTAATGCTTTTTAATTTTCAAGACATATGAATGGATAATTTTTCAACATTAACCCTTGTAAAACCTTGTGTTCCAACTTTTCCCTCCCTTCTCTTCAATTTCTCCTCCCCAGATGGCAAGTAATCCAACATATATTAAACATGTTAAAATACATGTTAAATCCAATATATTCATACATGTTTATACAATTATCTTGCTGCACAAGAAAAATAAAATCAAAAAGGAAAAAAATGGGAAAGAAAATAGATTGCAAGCAAACAACAACAAAAAGAGTAAAAATGCTACAATTTATTCAGCCATTCTCCAATTGATGTGCATCTATTCAGTTTCCAGCTTCTTGCCACTACAAAAAAGGCTGTCACAAACATTTTTGTACATGTGAGTCCCTTTCTCTCCTTCAAGATCTCTTTGGGATATAAGGCAAATTGAAACACTGTTGTATCAAGTAGTATGCATAATTTGATAACTAAAATTCCAATTAATATAATGGTATGCTATTATAATCATCTTTGGGAACAACTAACTACTACAAAAGTTGACCTTAGGTACCATCTATGCATCTTTGTAAAATACATTTTCCATTCTACTTCAATGTTTCTGAGGGACTTGTTAAAAGGAATGCCTCTGACTCCCTCCTCAACCTGTGAATCCTCTCTACCCAAAGCTTAATGCCTTCTAAACATTATGGTGCTTGTACCTTAGGCCACCTGAGAATTCCTTTCACCATATATAATGCTACTATTCTAACCATTACTCTTACTCCTTTGAGGAGACAAAAGCAGTGGTTTTGGGGGAAATGTTCTTTGGTATTTATCTTAGGAAAAGCTGTCTGAATGTGAGATATTCATGATACCTTTGTCTACTTCCCCCACCTAGTCTTCCTTTGGATGGGATTCCTGGCTATTGTCCCTACTAATTCCACTTTTAATTATTATTATTATTTTTTGCTCATATTTGGCCCCTTCATTTTTAACCTACTTGTGAGATTTGTTTCCTTTAGACTCCAAACTCTGAACTTCTAACTATTTGTTCACTCTGAATATCATTGGCTAACTGATTCTGCCACCTAGCAACTCTCTGAATGCTGCTGCTGCCATCTTGCCTTCCCTACCTGCCTTGGATTCCATTAGGTAGGGATAGCTCTGTACCCTTTATCAGTATGAAGCAGTTTTAGAATATGAGACCTCCCCTTTGTCCTAAATGAATTTGTGTCCAACTTCTTGAAAGGGGAAATATGATATAATATATGATATAATTCAATGGGAGACAGAAATGATTTTGAAGCCCTCTGACCTAAGAGTGCTTTTGTTCTAATAGTCCTGTCTGTCAATAATTGTAGAGGACTATAATGATATTTCTTCCTTTGGATTTTAGGGAAGATGTATTAATAATCCTAAGGCCCTCTGACCTAAGAGTGCTCTTGTTCCATCAATGTCTGTCAATGATTGTAAAAGTCCTCTGGCCTAGGAATATAATACAATTTCTTCCCCTAGATTTTAAAGACAATATATTAATGATCTTCTTAAGTAAGAGTGCTCTTATTCTAACAATGATTTCAATCTGTCAATGATTTCAAAGTCTTCTGGCCTTAGAATAGTCCTACAAATATTACTTACTGTCAAATAGATAATCTGTTGATCAGCAATAACCAAAGTGTTATGGGCCAGAACGCTGAACTTGAAACAAGGATTCTTACAAAGTACTAATTCAGTGGAATTGATAATACAATGGTTATCTAGTTTAGCATGGTACTTAATAGTTCTCTAAGTTCAGTATGATTGATTTAACCTTACAACAAATAATGGTTTCCTAGTGATATGACAATTGGTTTATACTCAGTGTAGACTTACTTTATCTCATACCACTATGATGGCCTATCCTCTTGCATTTTCTCCACTGAAACCAAGTGCCCCTCTGAAGGCCAGGAGAAAGCTAGCTGAGTACCAGGTAAAGGAGACCATAAAGACTTTTGCACTTTAACATCTGGCTATTCTTGTGGTGATTACTCAACTGAAAAGAAGGCTGCCCCAAAGAACTCCAGAAAACCCACGAAGAACACTACACCAAGGTCTTGAGACAATAGTGAATAAGAAATACCCCTCAAACCTACCTGAAAGCCATAAAATTAGCAAATAAATAACATGAAGCTTTGACCAATTTTGCTTTATAAATCTATCCTATGCTCTTAGATCCCTAGCTAATTTCTTTTGGAACTTAGTCCACTAGCATTACAATTACAATAAACTTTGCCCCTTGACTAGGAAATAGATTCAAGCCTGCAAAATCTTTTGAAATCCCTTAAAACACCTGTTTGTGACCCCAAACTTTTGGGATCCTGTTCCCAACCTCAACAATACCATCTCCAATTTATCCAATAAATATCCTGTTTGTTTGTACATAGTTGTTTTGCATGTTATCCATCCCTATTAGGTTGTGAATTCCTTCACAGAAGGGACTGTTTTCATCCCTTTCTTTTTATCTCTTGTGCTTAGTACAGTGCACATAGTAGGCATTTAATTAATGTTTTTTGATTTGATCATAGAGCTTCTATATTTTCTAGAAACGTTCTTCTTGAGGACATTTATCCCAAAGATTTCACTATTTTTTGCCAAGAAATATAATCTTATGGTAACAAAACTTTTTTTTTTTTTTTTTAAACCTTCATTGAGCCTAAAATCTCTGGAATAACTATTATATGGGATAGAGATGGCTTGAAAAAGTGTTGAGATAAATCTTAAAAAGATCATTGGAAATCTCACTAGCTCCATATAATTTTTCTAAGTTAACTCATTTTTTGAATAACAAAGATCCTATACCCTAAAGCTGCTGGGGATGTGATAACTAAGTTTGTATAATATTTCATTTTTTTTAAGACAACCTGTCTAGTGGACACCAAGAAGATATTAACAATAATTCTTTGATCCTTTGCTAAAAAGGATCTTTTCTTCAGTCCTAAAATGTAATCTCTTTTCAAACTAGTTTAAGTGCTTTCCTTCACTAAATAGAAAAGAGTCATCTTGTCTTCTTTGATTCTTTTTAAATTAAATGCCTTGAGGAAAAAAGAAAGTACAGAGGAGGTAGGGTGGAGATGGCAAGAACTAAGCCAAAAGGAGCTCACAAGCACATGCCTGTCCAACCCTTTCTACTTGAGCAGATTCTTGAGGGAGGGGTGGAGTCATCCTAGAAATAGTTGAAAAGGCTTGTGACACTTACCAGCACTGCAGACTTTTCAACAGATGTCATTTTAACAAAGAGATTATTCAGTAAAAGGAGGAGAGAAACAAAAATTGGGAAGTCCAGTAAAGGGCCTTGGAGGTGCCAGTGATTATTTAAGATTTCCAAGATAATTAATTTAATAACTACTCAAACTTAGCTGCTGCAATTTTCTACAAAATTGACAGTGATTTATTTCAATGACCTGTAAATAGTTCTTTATTTTTGCCTTCCTGGAAAAAAAATTTTGAAAATTGACTTTCGTGAAGCCTTCAGGGGTATCAAAGGAAAGAACAAAATGAAAAGAATTGACAGCATCCTTAGCTTTTATATAATAGCAAGAGGAATCATAGCTGGATCATCCAGGTCTGGGGATCTTAATCAGTGGTACATGAACTTGGGTTTTAAAAATATTTCTATAACTGCATTTCAATAGAATTAATTTATTTTGTAACCATATAATTTTATTCATTTGAGAAAAGATTATTCTGAGAAGGCATACTGGAGCTTCACTAGCCAGAAAGGCCCATGACATAGAAAAAGAGTTAGATTCCCAATATGTTGTAATAGAGATTCCTTCTGAGGAATAGTTTGGATTACATTGCCATTGAATTCCTTCTATCTGAAATTCAGTGATTCTGTATGATATAATTAAATCATATTTTGTATATATAGAAAGAGCTTCTAAATGTTAAATGATCAACTATTGGTTAAGTAGATAAGAAAGTAATTTCTATCAATCAATAAAAATTTATTAAGCACCTACTATGTACCAGACACTCTGCTAAATGCTAAGGATACAAAAGGACTCATCAATGAGTCACATTATTGAGACCCTGTATTCTAAACTCATATACTGCCTTCAACTAAAAACTTCTTCTGATGCCTATAATGCTAGTATCTATCTTCCTCAACTATCTTGTATTTAATGAGCTTGAATTTACCTCATTATCTTGATTCTGTATATACTGTATTTGTATGAATGTAAGTTTCATGAGAGATTTGCTTCAATTCTTTTTAACTGTGTTCCCAATGCTTAACATAATGTTTGTACTTGTATTTGTAATTGCTTGTTCAAGTCATTTATTAGCTCTGTGACTTTGGGCAAGTCACTTAAGGTATCTGAATATCTGTTTCCTCATCTGTATGTTGGCAATGATATTAGTTGTACTATCTGCCTGATGGAGGCTTTTTGAAGATCAAATAAAACGATATTTATAAAATTCTTTGTAAAGTTTGTGAATTATTATCATTTAATTATTTCTTCCAAGGATCATCTAAAGATTCAAAATAGTTACTAATTTTGGCAGCATATATGCAAATTATTTCATTATTTTTGTTTGCCTTTTTCTTTCAATTAAATCAGTACATGAGTTCTGTATTTAAAACAGTATAAATCTCATTTAATATATATTTAAAATTTTAAAAAAATATATTTTGTTTTTATTGTTACAACTTCATTTCTGGATTTATCTCTTCTCTGTTAAACAGTAAGCTGTCCCTTGTAAGAAAGAATTAAAAATGAAAGAGATAAAAGGTATCATTTAAACTAAAGAACATTTCTACCAAATCTGACTATTTATGCAATGCTTTAATATACCTATAGTCTTCCAACTCTGGAAAAAAGGAAAAGAAATACATATACATATTTATGCCTTCTTCAGGGATAAATTGTCACTAAATACATAGATTAAAGCTGTTTTTTCAAAATAATAATATTTATTTTTCAAAAAACATGCAAAGATCATTTTCAACATTAGCTCTCCCTCCTCCACACTTCCCCAATAATCCAATATAGGTTAAACATATGCAATTCTTCTAAGCATATTTCCACATTTACTATGCTGCACAAGAAAAATCAGATCAAAAAAGGGGGAGGGGAGAATAAGAAAGTAAAAAAAACCAAGCAAGAACACAATAACAAAAATGGTGAAAATACTATGTTGTGATCCATATTCAGCCCTCATAGTCCTCTCACTGGATGTAGATGGATCTCTCCAACACAAGACTATTGAAATTGGCCTGAATTACCTCATTGATGAAAAGAACCAAGTCCATCATAGTTGATCATCACATTATCTTGTTGCTATGTACAATGTTCTCTTGGTTCTTACTCACTTCACTGAGCATCAGTTCACTAAATCTTTCCAAGTCTTTCTGAAATCAGTCTGTTGATCATTTCTTATAGAACAATAATATATTCTATTACAATTATATGCCATCATAGATTAAAATTATAAAGTTAATCATCTAGATATTATCAAATTTTCATACTTGGTATTGTATGGATATATATCTTCGGACTTTTTTTTTTCCTTAATAGATTTATGAGCACTATTTTCAGTGTGTTGAATAAAAGAACAAACAAACTTGCTTTTGATAGGTTACAATTTATAACTTTGGTCTAACAGTGTGGGTAAAAAGTATTTAAGGTTAAAAGAAGAATATTCTACAATCTATGTCACTGGTTCTGTACAATTTCTGTGTGGTTTTTTTTTTAAGTTGTTTTTAAAGCATTTGTTTCTGTCAAAGACAATTGGATATTGTTGAAGACTAATTAATGTGTATTTATTGTTTAATCCACAGGTGTTATATTACTTAATAAAAGAATCCACAATACTTAAGCATGTGAAGAAGCAACTATTTTCACCTTGGCCATGGCAGTTTTGGATTGTGAAATTAAACATTAACTAAAGGAAAATACCTGTAAGTGATTCTTTAAAGAAATGAATAGTGTCTTTCTGCTAAGTGGCCTTGTAAAGCTGGTGAGCCAGCATCATTAGAGGTGAAGAAAAATGAGTCAGATAAAATCTTAGTGGAATCAGTATTGGGGTGATCCTATTTAATGCAGATGAATCACAAGATCTTTTCCAATCCCCTCAGTTCACTGACTGGGATATCCTGGCTCTTTGAGAATTTTAAGACGATGAAGAAAACAATGGTTGCTCAGGACTTTGTTTAAGCATCAGTTCATTTGTTTAGAAAGTCACATCTTACAAAATAGTAAGCCACTAGAGTATGTAACCCTTGTGGCTCTTTCCTGACACTGATTTGGGTACACTTTGAAGAGCTTCTCTTTTTTCTGGTTTGCTGCCCTCACCTGGATGAGCTGTGAATGTCATTATATAATTTTATTGATTTTCCTTAAAAGTACAATTTTCTCAAAGCTTAAGATATGAAAATATTTATTTAACAATAAATGGAAAGCAGCTATGCTCTGGCAGAGGACAAAAATTGAGATGCTCACCAATTAATAATCCTCCTTATAAAGGTCTGTACAATCTCAGACTCTGAGCAAAGATCCCCAAATAGGGATTGTTCCTCCATTGGTTGGTCCTCTCATATAGCTCCTTTGGCTGCCTTACATTGCTCTGTAGTATCACTTGCTGCATTTTTACTCAATGTCTATTAGAAGGCCGTTCATCCCAGGCCTCTTTCTTGATACTTATTTACTCTGAAATTCTTTTTCCTTCCCTTTCTCTCCCCCAAAATTTTCCTTAAATTCCAGGAAATTTTTTTTTTTTATCTGTTGGGAATTCCATAATCTTTAGCACAACAGAGTATATTTATAGCTTAAAATGTTCTTCTAGCTCAAAAATTACTTATCTCATGATACTTTGGCAATGGTAGATACTCCCTGTTTCCTGGTCTGGTATATTTATGTATATTACATGAAATATGCTGTGACCTTTAAAAATTGGATTCCCTTCTATGATTAGTTTTACCTAAAGTTTTGATATCAATCTATTAAAAGAGAGGCTAACATAGGAATCAAGTCTAGCATCATATCTTACTATCTTCAAGGAAACCTGTGGCCTGGGCAATTTTAATTGCATATTCCTAAACATCCTTAGATCTTTGAACCCTTCCTTTCATATGACAGATCTCACAGCCTCAGGGGAAAAAAAGGATCTCCCATCATATCTGTGTCTTTTGCCCAAATCGAGTCCTTTTTCTATTATAGCAAGATAAAAGTTAAAGAAATATGTCTGGTCAGTAAGTCATCAGGGTGTGGCAGTTTGTGTAGTGTTAGGTACCTACCAAGTCTGAGAAGAATAAATTGTTTGACTTAGATGACTAGGAAGTTGTGTCACAGAAGATGAAGTTAATCAAAAAGACAAAACTGCCTCAAAGGTCAATCAGACCAGCCCCTGGGAGTGACTTTGTCTTCTTTCAGGAAAGCTTTCTCATGTTGTAAGTGGGAGGAAAGACATTGCATTAGGGAAATCCTGGTCCTTCCTAAGGCTCTTCTAGAGGATCTTCCATCCTTTAAATGTTAATGGGATTTTTTTTCCTGGATTCTCTTCCCAACATATAGAGAACAAAGGTCAAAAATTCTAAGCCAATTTAGAAAGATCAAACCTCAAGTTTTTTACTGACCTATGTCATGGGTCATGCCAAATATATACAGTTCATGATAGATCTACTAGTACAAATTGGTGACAACTAATTAGAGAAACATTGATTCAGTATTTCTGTATTTCTGTTGTCTGGGGCATTTGAGAAGCAAATAATCTCTTCAGGTCTCATTTTCTAAGAATATTTCAAATACCTCCTTAATATTGAATATCCATCTTTTTTCATTTATTATTAAGCTCATACAAGCAGCAAGATAGGTCACCATAGACTGTAGCTATTCAAAACACATTATTCTATTCCCTCCTGTGTTTTCCAGTAAGTACAGAAATCTTGCACTATTCAAATTTCCTTTCCATTGTGTTTGAATGTCTTCTGATTACTTGCAGAATTTGTTTCTGAAATGAATTGTTAAATTTACTTACTATGTGTCCTAAAGTTTACACTTTTGGGTTGTTTTCTGGAGGGGATCTGTGAATTCTTTCTATTGAAATTTCATTTTCTGTGTTCAAAAGTTCTAGGCAGCTTTCTTTTATTATTTCTTGTAGTATGATTTAAAGTTTTTTTTTTTTTTTTTTTTAATGGTGCCATATTCTTTTGGGGGATCAATGATACTTAGGCTGTCTATACAGATTGTTTTTGAAGTCAGTATATTTTACTTACATAGAAAGTATATTTCTTTTAATGTTTGTTTTTTCTTTTCTTCTAAGTTGAGCTTTACTTCTGCATATTTACATTCCTAATTTATTGTTCAATCTTTTGTTTCTTTGGTAAAACTTGTCATTGTAGATTCCTGTTTCCTTTGCTATTCATTATTTTTGTTGTATAGACCATACATTTTTCTTTTAAACCATTCAGAAACAGTGCATGTATGATTTTATGTTCTCATATCCCTCTAACCTTCTGTCTCATCAAATTTTGGATCATTTTCCTTTTTTTGCAATATTCATAGATATCTGATCTCATTTACTAAAACTGGAGACCACATTTCTTTCTGATGTTAATATTTTCTGTATTGAATTATCTTATGTTCAGAGTCTTTGGATTTTCTTCTTCCTGAGATCTTTGTTAATTGCAGTTCTCACCCTACCCATTTATCTCTATTTGATGATGGTTTTCTTGAGGGCTGAATCTCACAGTTTTTCAGCTTCCTCCTGTGTTAAGCAATTCATAGTATATCAGACTTATGGTTTTTGGGTGAACAGAACAAACTTAACTAAATGCTGGGTACTTTCTCTCAGGCTTTTGGAGTGCCCTTCCTCCCCTCTTCCTTCCCCCCCCCCCCTCACTGTATCCTGTCCTTTGATCCTTTGATGGTCTTCTGTTCCTCAGTTCTCTGTTCTGGGAGAGTTGCCATGCTGGTGCTGATTCTGGGTTTCTGAGGCTCTGGGAAGAGACAGAAGAAGGGAAGATTAAAGCTGCATTAAGATCTATTACCAACCTATTCATGTGTTCTGCTTCTTTCTCTTCTTGGCTTTCTTGCAGAGATCTTTTGCAGCATAAAATTCTACTACATTGGCTGTGTAGTGTATAATACTGTTAAGGATCATTAGTAATCTGTCCTGACTTGAGCAGACTTCCACAGCCCAAAGCTGGGATTTCCATAGTGCTAGAAAGAGGGAGGAGAGATCTGTGTGGAAGGTTGGATTTAGTAGCAAGCTGGTGTGGGTTGGTTAGTGCAGTCTCATTGCTGGTAATGTGGGGTAGGGATTCTGAGTGAACACAGTGTAAAAGTCAGTTTGTGGGTTTATTTTTGTTTTTGTTTTACTTTCTTTTGGATTCTGGGTGTCTTAAATCATGCAGTCACTGAATTTTCTTTATTTTTGGTGCATAAATTTCTATTTTGGAGATGTTCCAGATCTGGGTCAAGAAGAATCAGAGAAAATATCTAGCTCTTCATCTTGTTTATCAAGCTGTTACATTAATTTCTGATTTTTTTTGGGGGGGTCTGTTGTAGTTGTACTTACATTGTTGTAGTTACTATGTATATTGTTTTCTTGGCTCTGCCTACTTCATGCTGCATCAGTCATGTAAATATTTCCATGCTTCTTTGTATTCATGACATCCATAAATTCCTACAACACAGTAATATTGTATTACTTTCAATCATCACAATTTGTTTGGATATTTTTCAATCTATGAGAAAGGAGACATATTTTTAGCCAAACAAAAAATAGAGGCTATTAGAAAATATTAAATAAATAATATTGATTGCATGAAACTGAAACGATTGTGCATGGACAAAAGTAATGTTCTTCAGATAAGTAGGAAGTTAGTAAATAGGAAAAAAAATCTTTGTTTCAAATTTCTCTGATAAGGGTTTAGTATCCAAGGCATGGGGTTGCTAGGTAATGTAATGGATAGAGTACTTTATAGAGTACTGGATAGAATCAGGAAAACTCATTTTCTTGCGTTTAAATCTGGTCTTAGATACTTACTAGCTATGACCCTGAGCAAGTTACTTAACTCTGTTTGTCTCAATTCCTAATATGAAAAATGAGCTGGAGAAGGAAATATAGCAAACCATTCTAGTATCTTTACCTAGGTGATATCAAATAGGATCACAAAGAGTTGAACAAAATGAAAAATGACCAAACAAGGTATATAAACAATTCATGTATGCAAACACATACATACATATGTATGTATAGATATATACAGGCAAAATACACATACATGTATATACACACATATGTGTATAAATCTATATAACAGCAATTTTCTCATATACAAATGGTTAAAGAACTTGGTTTCAAAAGAAGAATTACAAAAAAATTATAAAATATTCACAACTACATGAAAGAATGCTTCAAATTATTAATAAGAGGAATGCAAATCAAAAGAACCTTGTGGTTTTACTTCATACCTTGAAAATGGGTAAAATTGACAAAAATAGCAACAGTCACTATTGAAGGGACTGTGGAACAATAAGCATGCTAATTCATTGTTGGTGTAACTGTGAAATAGTATAATTTTGACAAGAATTTTGGAATTAAGCAAATAAAGTGAATAAAACATCTATTTCTTTTGAGCCAGGTTCCATTACTGTGTTTATAACCCAAGAAAGTCAAAAGAAAGTCAATATCTATACCAAAATATTTATAGTAGCATTTTTTTATGTTGTCAAAGAAGTGAAAACAAAATAATGCATAGATTGGGGAATGCTCATAGACAGAAAATTGTGCTATCTAAATGTAAATGCAATATTGTTCTTATCTAAGAAATTATGTATATGATAAAATCTGAAAAATACGGAAATATGTGCATGAACAAATGCAGAATAACATAAGCAGAATCAATAAAACAATATACATAAATCAATAAAACAATGTATATAACTAACACAATGTAAATAAAAAGAATAACCCAATAACCTCCCCCCCCCAATCAAAAGGAAATGTAACAAAATTCTAAAGATCAAGCATGACTCAAATGAAGAGATATGATAGGACACCCTCCACTCAATTCCCTTTTGGAAATAGGAGATCACATTGTACATCCACCTTGTGTTACACTGCAAATATTTCTGAGTTTCTCAATATATTGGTGAATAGTATTGATTTTTTTTTCTCTCTTAAAAAACAAACCAAACTGATTTGTTTCAAGAGAGGCAGGGATACTTAGGATAAGTATAATGTTATAAAAAACCAAAACAAAATCAATAAAAATGTATTTAAAAAACCCCAGTTTAATCAATAACAAATAGCTCCATATAATTGGATGACACAATAATCCAGGAGAAATTTTTTTTTTTTACCAACTTGATGGCATAGTTGAATATAATTGACACTAGTTAATACTATTGTAGCAATAATATGCTTGCAGTGATAATGTGCAATGTTTTTATAATCTTATTGGAGATAACTTTATTGGTTAAACGAGGGAATCTCAATGGGGATAGCAAAAAAATCCAATCTAAGACTTGAAAGCAAATATTTATATAGAAGAATGAGTATAAAAAAACTTTTAAAATGAAGATTATTGTAAAATTTCTCCCAAACTAAGATATATATTATACTCCTTACATATAATAATGATGTAAAATAATATTATTATATTATGCACAAATTACATTATGCATAATATAACTATATATATATAACTATATAATGTGTATGTATAATAACTATAACTATATCCATAGCTATAACTCTGTGTGTGTGTGTGTGTATATATGTGTGTGTGTGTGTGTGTGTGTGTGTGTGTGTGTGTGTGTGTATATGACTGCCTTGAAGCAGGTATTCAAAGTGATTACCTGGTTAAGCCACCAGGTGGTGCTCTAAGTTCAAACTGCTCTGGATATTAGGCTTCAGTTCAGTTCAGTGATGTCCAACTCGTCCTGATCCTGAGGACCTTTAGCAACCTAGCTGTCCATAGAGTTTTCTTGGTAAAGATACCAGAACCGTTTGCTATTTTCTTCTCCAGTGGATTAAGGCAAACAGAGGTTTACTTGCTCAGAGTCACACAATTAGTAAGTGTCAGAGGCCACATTTGAATTCGGTCTTTTTTGACTCCATAGAATCATATATAAGCATAAAGTTAGAGCTGAAAGGGATCTCAGAAACCAGATGATTCCATTCACTCATTTAATAAATAGGGAAAATAAAGCCCCCAAGGTGAAGTGACTTGAGATCACACTACTAAGTAGCAGAATCAAGATTTGATTCTAGTTCTTCTGACTCTAACTCAGGACTCTTGCCACTTTTTTTGCTCCGATCCTTTTCATTTACACTGTACATGTTTGTGTAATACCTCAGTGAATCACATGCTTAGTACCAGCTGAGCATGCTTATATCATTCCTATCTCTATTTGCCTTTTCCTGCTTCAGTCTAAGGAGTATGAAAATTCCTGTCAAATTTGTAACTAGTTTGGCATGTCTCTCTCAGTACCAAAAAAACTATAATCTTTATGTGCTAGACTTGAAAAAATTATACATTGACTTGTAGATTGAAGAACATTTACCAAAGCAGAAGCAAATTTTACATAATTCAGGGCTACTTTTCCAGAGCAGTGAGGTTATTCTTGGACAGATTCTGAAATCTCAATTTCTCTAGAAATTTTACCATAGTGAATACGAAATTAGGAATATCAAACAATGTGTCTTATGGAATGTGTCTTATGAATGTGTCTTATGTGTCTTATGAGTCTTAGGAAGGCTGGGAATCTCAACTGCCCTTACCTATTTTTCAGCTAAAGATGACTTTCTGGAATGCCATCCATCAAATTTGTTCCCTAAGCATTTAGATCTCAAAAGTGAAGGGTGAGGGAGTTTTTTTTTCCCCCCACCATATTTGTTTCTTACTTCTTATCTGTGCCTATAGTGGTTACCACTCAATGTATATAGGGACTTTTCAGTGTTGTAGACAAAGCCTTGCTGGATCATGGGAGGAGCCTCAAATATCACATTGGTGTCTCCTATTCTAGAGTATTTATCATTTGTCTTGTCTTGGAATCATTATGGTATGAGTCCTCTCTCTTCACATATTCCTCTCATACTGAAGCTTTAGAATGGCCTTATGTGCTTTCTTAACATTAAATGTCCTAAGTAATTTTTCTCCAAACGTTTAACTTTGAATGGGAAGAAAATATAGAGGGGAAAAAATTCCTGCCAAGTTAAGGTTTCAGTTGTACATAATAGGGTGAACTAAAAAGAATTATCAGAAGATTTTTTTTTTTTATGTTAAAAATAAGCCATTAATTAGAGAGACTGATAATCCAGACAGTCTGTTCAAAATGTATGGATAATTAATGACAAAGGACTGCTGCTAGTCAGAAGAGAAGCTTAGGTTAGGTATATATAAGATATCAGTCATTTGCAAAAAGAGATTAACTAAACCCATAGAAACTGATAAGGCTACAAGGAGAATTATGGAAAGGAGCCAAAATAAGAAAGAGCCTTGGGGAATGCACGAAGTTAGGGGATGTGATATGGCTATTGAGTCAGCAAAGGATTAGAAAGAAGAAAGAGTAGTGTTAATAACAAAAATGCAAAGAAAATAGTTTTTAGGAATATAGGGTGTTTGCAAATAAACATGTAGCACATAGATCTAAAAGAAAGAAGACTAAAAAAAGATTTGTCAATTAAGATGTCATTGATAATATGGGGATTTTCAAAATTGTCCAGTCCTCAAGAAAAAAAAAAAACAAAACCCACTGAAGTCAATGGAATTTTATTAAAAGATTCATGGTTCCCTCTAATGAGGCATATTACAGATCTTGCTCAGGATCTGAGATGTCCACTTCCTCCAGGGCATTAGTTTTATAGTGCTTGATATCTAGACAATACTGATGTGTTGTCTAGACCAAAAATACAGTGTCCACTTGGTGGGTAGGCCTTACCCTTGACCTTCAGGAAAGTCCACATAAAATACAAAATCCCATTGGTTACACATGGGCTAGTGAGCAGATCTCAACAGATCTACCTTGACTTTCTAAGAGATCCCACCAAAGCCATGAACAGGCTCATGGAGTTGGGCTAGTGAGTGGTTATCAAAATATCTATATGTGCCAAAAGCATGATAGAAGGGCAGGCTATAGTCTGGCAATTAGGGCCACTCATTGGCCAAATGGTTATAGGCATCTCTCCATGTTAGGCAATAGAGGGATCACAAGGGACTGAGGGATAACAAAAATAGCCAGGGGACTTTGCATGTAATTGGATTATTTTGTCCGGCTGGTTTTGATCATCGTAACAAAGAAAACAAGGGTGGAGGTCCTCTTCAATTGTCCAAAATGGGACTATAAGGTCCCCTTAGCTTCCTATGATTAAGCAAATGAACTTAAAATCTGCAGTTGACAGGTCTAAGGCCTACTATCAGAATTTATAATCACTAATTTCTCTGAAATTATATCAAAACTATTACTACTGAGTTCAGTAGGGGTCCATTAAGTCATCTATCACAGTAACTGTGTTTTTTTTTTAAATTAAATGTTTTATTGATTTTTTTGCATTAACATCACAGTTATTTTTGACACTAACTCTTCCTCCCTACTTCTATAAGCCAGAAAAAACAAAAACAAAACAAAGAAAAAAAGATGGCTAAGCATAACTGATCAATACAATGACAATTTTGTCAGACAGTAAATATACCATTTCATGCACATGTCTCTTTACCTTTCTACCAAGACGAGCAAGATGTAGTTTCTTAGCTTGTTTTCTAGAGTCAGCACTGATCTTTATATTCCAGACCTGTAAATTGTGATCATCACTATTTTTACTTTAAATCATTACCTTCAGGATGCTATTCTTCTGCTATTTTCCTAGGTTTGAAGTTATACTTGATTCCTCTGTCTTTTCTCATCTGATGAATCATAAAAATTTTCTATCTTCCTTTGTTTCTCATATCCATCCTTGGTGATCTGGAGACAGAGGATGGGGTATGGGGGGAGATGGAGAATGGAGGAGAATTTTCTCAATGATTCTTTCATCATTAGGATATGCATGTCTTGAGAGATGAATTTTATGCAGGAGCGGGCTTGAAAAATTGCAATGAGGGTGTTGTAAAATTGTAGTGAAAGGAGATTGTTATTAGTTCTTTTACATTTCAATCTTGCCTGATTTGAAGATATTCAAAGGAGACATTCTGTTGGAGGAGAGCCTTTTGCTCTATTATCTTTCACGTACAATAAGTACAACTTGATTTACAATTTATTATCACCAAATTTCAATTAGTTGTGTGACTATAATGGTATAGTCTGTTGTTATTACATTGCTGCTGTTATTGTATCATTACAGATGTCTGCCTGTTCCCTTCGAATATCTTTATCAAAGATACCTTCATTGTGTGTGTAGATTAGTTTTTTAAAGATTCTATGGAGCTGAAAACATAGGCATATGCATCAATACTTAGCATTGTACACTTACTTAGTCGTCTTTTTGGGGCAATTATAAAGTCCAGAATCTGTCTTTTTTTTTTTTTTTAACCTTCAAAATTTTTTTCTTTTAAAAATTGTGAATCTCTCTTTAATAAAGAAATGTTCTAAGATACAAATGCTATTTTAATCATTTATTGAATTTACGAAAGAAGATATTATCCTGTAATGTTCTTGAATTGTGAGGGTCCAGTTGTCTGCTTGATCATAATCCTTCTCTGGGAGGAGATCTGTAAAATCTTTTCCTCTGTGCGCAGGTTTCTTGGGAGCTCTGAATCTCCTCCAGCTCTTGTCCTTTCTCAAATCAGACTGGTCTCCTTTCAGCCTGCCTGGCGTCAAAACTCGATCCCAGAGTCGATTTTCTCAGACCCAATGCTGCTCTTCTTTTATCCTCCCAGAGAATAGGCATGTGAGAATACTTCCACCAATGAACTTGCTCCTCTTAGAATTCCTAAGGTATAAACTCCTTTTAAAGGCCCGAACCAAAGGTCTGAGCCAGAGAACTGTCAAGTCAACCTGAGTTCTCACCTTGTAATTGTCCAGACAACCTGAATTCTCACCTGGTTACTGTCCAGACAACCTGAGTTCTCACCTTGTCACTGTCCACACAACCTGAGTTCTCACCTGGTAATCCTAACACTATCCACCTTCAGAGAAACAGATAACAAGTAGAAATAAGCATAGTAGGGTCTTATCTATATCCATGCTTAATTGTAGCTTTCTTTGGAGGGAGGGGAAGAATAAAATAAAAATTACACAGCAGAGGATAAAAGAAAATCTATGAGGGAGTAAAGATAAGCTGGGCAACTTTGAAAACAATGTGTAATATAGTTATTAAATAGCCTTTTTTGAAATGGAATTTATTGCTTTATATTGAATTTTCTTTTATGTTCTGCTATGCATATTGCATTAAAAAATTTTTTTTAAAGGAAAAAGGATCAAAGGATATCTACTTTTAAAAAGTCTCCACTTTTTTTTTTTCCCTGAGGCAATTGAGGTTAAATGACTTGCCCAAGATCACATAGCAAGGAAGTGTTAAATGACTAAGATCAGATTTGGACTAAGATCATATTTGAACTCAGGTCCTGATTTCAGGGCTGGTGTTCTATCCATTACACCAACAAGCTGCCCCCAAAAGTCTCCACTTTTTAAAATTCTGAAACCTCAGTCAACATCCTTCCTATCCTGTATTTTTATGCTACTCAGCTCCATGAAGGGATATGTGTAATTATCTTCCCAGTTTATCCTTATTTAGTCTCTTATAATTGTTGCTCATGGTTGCCTTTTTATGTTTCTCTTAATTTCTGTTTTTTAAATTCAAAGTTTCTATGTAGCTCTAATCTTTTCATTAGAAATACATATATGTCTACTATTTCATTAAAGATTCCACTCTCCCTCTTCCTTCCTTCCCCTCCCCATTGTACTGAAATTTTGCTAGCTAAGTTATTTTTGGTTATGAGCTTATATCTTTTATTTTCTGGAATATTGTATCCCAATTTTCCATTCCTTTATACTGGTAGTTGCTAAATCTTGTGTGATTCTGAGTATGGCTCTTTAGTTCTTGAATTCTTTCCTTTTGGGTACTTGTGGTATTTTGCTTTTGACCTGGGAACTCTAGATTTAGTTGTCATATTCCCAGGAATTTTCATTTGGAAGCTTCTTTTAGGAGGTAAATAATGCATTCTATTTCAACTTTGCTTTTTAAGAGATCTGGGCAATTTTATTTCATGATTTAAAAAAAAAAATTAAAAAAAATAGGGTTTTTGTTTTTGTTTTTTGGTCATGGCTTTCAGGTATTCCAACATTTCTTAAATTATTTCTTTTTGATCTATTTTTGCTGCCATTCTTTACATTTTTGAAAAATCTTTTGACTCCATTTCAATATGTCTTGTTGGCACATGGAGTTAATAGCTTCTATTTGGTTCATCCTAATTTGGGGAGGAGTTTGTTGCTTGGACAAAGTTTTGCACTCATTTCTTTTCCTTTTTTTTTTTTTTTTGTAGTGTATTAATTTCATCTCAATTTTTTTTTTTGCTCTTTATTGTAACTATTGCTTTATCTATTATAGGAATTTTAATTGAACTAATTGAATTTTTGTCTATATTGTGTTTTTCTTTGAGGCTTTCTTGTCAATATTTTGGAGTCATTCTTTTCTTCTTCTTGGTTTGAGTTTTGAGCATTCCTGCCATCACAATAGCTATTTATGGTGGGGTTCTTTTTTTCCTCCTCATTTCTCTAGCTTATTTCCTAACTTTTGATGTGATGTTAGGTACAGACCCTGACACACTACTAGAGGGAAAGTCTGATAAGTCCTCCTCTTGTTTTCTTGAGGTAGTGTCATTTGAATATTGTGTTATATTATTTTTTAAAAATTAATTTTATAATTATAAAATTATAAATTTTTTTGACAGTACATATGCATGAGTAATTTTTTTTAAATAACATTATCCCTTGTATTCATTTTTCCAAATTTTCTCCTCCCTCCCTCTACTCTCTCCCCTAGATGACAGGCAATCCCATACATATTACATATGTTACAGTATAACCTAGATACAATATATGTATGTAAATCCCAATTTTCTTGTTGCACGTTAAGAATTGGATTCCAAAGGTGTAAGTAACCTGGGTAGAAAGACAGTAGTGCTAACAGTTTATATTCAATTTCTAGTTTTCTTAGGGTGTAGTTGTTTCTGTCCATCATTGATCAACTGGAAGTGAGTTGGATCTTCTTTATGTTGAAGATTTCCACTTCCATCAGAATATATCTTCGTACAGTATTGTTGTTGATGTGTATAGTGATCTTCTGGTTCTGCTCATTTCACTCAGCATCAGTTCATGTAAGTCTCTCCAAGCCTCTCTGTCTTTATCCTGCTGGTCATTTGTTACAGAGCAATAATATTCTATAGCATTCATATACCATAATTTACCCAACCATTCTCCAATTGATGGACATCCATTCATTTTCCAGTTTCTAGCCACTACAAAAAGAGTTGCCTATTGTGTTATATTATTAACTTGCTCTGGAGACCTTAGTTGCCTCTATACCTCTGGTCCAACAACAAAAAAAGTTTTTCAAACCCACAATTTAAAGAGGATTCAAAAGCTCAGGTAATTCTTCATTTTTAATCAGTTGCATTATTTAGATTTGCCTCCACTATCATGATGCTCCCTACTTTCTCTCTTCTTCAACTTCCCTATTGTTGTGTGTTGTGTTCCTCTACTAGATTGTAAATTCTTTGAAGGCAGAAGCTCTTCTTTTTATTATTTGAATTCCTAGCACTTTGGAGAGTACTTGTCATACACATAGTAAGTATTTAATAAATGTTTATTGTCTTGAATTGAGGATACAAATGAGATAGATGAAAATTTGTGTATTTGAGAGGAGGATTCTAATGGAGGTCAAGAGAAACCTCTAAGAATTTAGTTACTTAAAGGAAGTAGATAAAGCTTGGTCTTCTGCTGGGATTTAGAAACTGAGGGGAAGAGGAGAAGAGTTGATTTCTTTAGAGATGATTATGTATTTTGGCATTCCACAATTATTGTGGCTTACTGAGTCCTTTAGAGCAGGTAGGTAGTATAGAATGCTGTGCCTACAGTCAGAAAGAATCATTTTCTTGAATTCAAATATGGCTTCAGAGACTTAATAGCTAGTGATTCACCTGTGAGTCACTTAACCCTGTTTGCCTCAGTTTTCTCATCTGTAAAATGAGTTGGAGAAGGAAATGGCATACCACTCTAACATATTTGCCAAGAGAACCATAAATAGGGCCACACTCAGAAGACTGGGGAAAAAAATGATTGAACAACAACAATAAAAATGCCCTTTAATTATAGAGAAAGTCAAATCACTTGCTTTCTCAATGGAGAGCCAAATTGCTCTACAATCTACATTTTCAGTCCAAAACAATATGTGGAACAAAATTAATTTCTTCTGGGTTAAAACAAAATTACTTGAGATGAAAAATACTACTATCTTCTTTTGTAAAAACAAAAACAAAAGCAAAAACAAAAACAGAATGCTATTGTAAAACACAGCAAACCACCCGATTCTTTGTCAAGTAGGATAAAGATTACAAGTCCATTAAAGTTGGGGGGGAAAGTATGGATATGAATTAAACTACCTGTGATTATTTATCTGCTTCAAAAATAACAGGTTAGTAAATATCTAGTTTTTTTTTCCATTATTTCCCAAATTCATCAAAATTGGGTAGCAGCTTATATATAAATTTAAAGTTTACTAAATACTTTCTTGACAACATTATGGGAAAATAGGTAATGCAAATATTAAAGAAGCAGAAACTTTCACAGCTATCTCCAGTCTTGTTATTATCTCAGTCTTTAGATAGCGTTTGTACTAGGATGTGAGGGAGTTGCTTTTAGCAGCTCTAAAGTGTATTTTTTTTTAGGAGAAGCAAAAATCAAAGCATAGTACAATGAGTCTTTGGGAGCCCACATAGAACTCTAGGAAGGAGAATTTATGTTGATAAGCATAGACTATCATGTTATTTATGCATTTTTCTATATTTCCTATGGGATGAAATAAATATTGTCCTCATTTCTTAAGTTCAGTTACCTTGAGTGCTGTATGGGACAGAGATCCTGTTATTTCTAGCAGTAAAGGCCTACACATTAGATAAATGCAAGCTGTTTTTGGAGATTTCCTAGAATCAAGTTTGAATAGGAGCAATATAAGCCAAAATGTTTTAAGATTTCTTGAGTCTACCCTCAAAAGGTAGTCTGGACTGTGGAAGCTCAGAATTTGGGCATCTTAGGCATAAGTTACCATAAATTCACAGAATTCTGAAATGTCTTCTTAGTACAACTAAAAGTTAGAAAACTAAAATTTCACACTCTCAGCTTTATAAACAAGTCAAGAATTTTCAGGGCTCACTTCCTGACCAACTTTTACTTTTCTCACCTGCCACAAGCATGTCCCAGTTTTACAGACCATTGGACTGTTTTTCATGAGAGAATTAATTTTTGAATTCAGTGTTACTTCATTTCCACTAAGGGGGCCCAAGCTATGATATCATTCATTCTATTGTTGTCTACAAGTTGTAGTAGCCAAAAGCCATTTTAATATATCTACCTCAATATCACTGACATTTCCTTCTACTTTCTATTTATAAAACTGTTTAAAAATTACTAGGATACAAAAGTGAATCCAGAAAACCCTGTGGACCTATCCAAGTCTGAATGTTTATATAGGATGTATACCAAATTACATTAGATTCCTTGAATAGGCTGTTGATCCAATATGAAATGCGGAAATCTTTTTGGAAACCTCTAACTTCTTATTTCAGTGAGGAATAAATACATACTTTAATCTTACTGTAAACAACTTAAAAGTCTATGACCAATGATCCAACTGTACATTTTGAAATGCAGTTCTATAGTATATTGAATTCAGTTCGTATATCTTCTAGGTTTAAGTTTTTAGAAATGATTGCTAGAAACAATTTGCCTTTGTTCCCTTTGTTCCCCACTTTTTAATTATATTTTAAAATATATATGTAATTTCTAAGTTCTTATGTAAAAATTGCATCATCTTTTACTTAAATTATATTGTATCTCTTTTGCATGTAAGAAAGGTAAACAGGTGCCTATCTTGTGGGCCTCCTCCATTTATAGAGTAAAAGAACCTCAAGAGTTGCCTAAAGTGGGAATTAGCAGCAAGGGTTGAGGAGTAGGGGGGTCTATATATGGGGATTTGCAAGGGTTAGGGCTTAGCAATACAGTTTCTGTCCAGCCACACTTAGACCTGACTCCTTTATTTAGCAGCAGCTTCCTCTACTTGTCATGCTTATCTGAGTTCTGAGTAGGTTTTTGCAGGATTTCTTTCTATTTTCATACTCAAGCTTCTTTTGTTACCTCAGCCTTGGAGATGGGTTCTTCTTTTAAGTTTCTTTCCTGGATTTAGTAAACTGACTTTTAAAGAACATCCTGAATCTGGCCTATCCTGGATTCCCCCCACCCACCCAATTCTGATTCATTCATAAAACTGATTTATATTTCTTAAAAGGATCACTTGGCTATGGTTCACATCTTTTAAAATTAGCTTATCATTTCCTTGTGTTCTTGCATCTGATATTAGGTCCTAGATTTTCAAGGACCTTTACACATATAAATCAAACCCATAACTACAAAAGCAAGTTGCAGGATTACAAAATGCTTTTCTTGAAGAAGTCCTTTAACAATCATCTCTTAAGTTTTCCTCCATAATTAATAGAAAGACTTGTTTTGCTGGAAGTTTTCTTAATATTTTTATTATATTCTTTATTTTTTTAGAACTTTCATATTTTATTATTTTTATTAGTATTGTAGGAGTGACTAAAAGAAACTTGATTAGCATGAATAAAGGCAGAATATTTTGCATTTGAACTTTATTTTTTTAAATCCCAAATGAAGTTTTGAGTAGTCAGGATTTTAAACATATCATCATTTGGCATTTCTTTGCTGATTTTGAGCAAGTTCTGTTTTTAGACCAGCAGTTCTGATTTTAGTTCTATGAGGATAAAAATCACAGATTCCATTTATATTTTAAAATTTGCCTCCTTAATAAAGGGAAACCGCAGGGAATTGTATGTGAATCTACCTTTTGCTATGATGTATAGGTAAAGCAATGCAGGAGCTAACTGTCCACTAGATGCCACACTTCCTTTGCAGAGTAAAGCAGTCAGTACTTTGAGAGGCAGCCAAGGATATGATATCCACTATCAAGTGCCCTCTTGGCTGCTGCTTCCCCTTTACCTACTTTACCACCTCTGACTCCAAACAAAACAGTTCAGTCCTAAACTACCACTGAAAGCTTTTATTTGCTTTTGCATTAGAAGAAGCTATTTGCCGACATTTTAAGAAGAAATTAAGGCTATAAAAATACCTCTTAAGACTTGCACATTTTTGTCTTTAGCAACTAAGTATTCCTACATTCTTCAAAAGCTTGCCTCAACTCAAGTCAAGGGATACTTTCTAAGCACTCACTATGTGCCAGGCACTATGTAAAGTTTATCGATTTGATTTGTTTCTTATTCTTTCTTGTCTATATGGTCTGTCCTAATTATTAACTTTTCTATTTTTAACTAGTAAGAAATAGGTTTTTAAATCACTGCCTGATAGTATGATTTAAGACCTGGAAGAGGGCAGCTCGGTAGTACAGAGAATAAAATGTTGGGTCTGGAGACAGGAAGACTTCTTGTGTTGACATCTGACCTCACACACTTACTAGCTGTGTGACCCTGGGGAAGTCACTTAATACAGTTTGCCTTAGTTCCTTTTCTGTAAGATGAATTGGAGAAGGAAATGGCATGTCACTCCAGTACTTTTGCCAAGAAAAACACAAATAAGGAACTAAAGAGTCAGACACAACTGAACAACAGCAACAAAAAGGCCAGGAATAGCTATTCCCTTTTATATCTATATTTTGTTTTTTTAATATTTCTTTGTAATTCTAGACAAATGAGTTTTGTTTTTATTTTGTCTAGTTATGTAAGGTATTTCTTGGGTAGTTGAACTTGTAGTAAATTTATAAATTGATTTTATTTTATTGGCTTATCAGGGCATCAACCTCCCAGATGTCACAGTCCTCTTCGAGAATTAAGGGCAATCAACAACCTCTGTGAGTAACCTCCCCTTCTCCTTCCCCTTCTCCTTCTCCCCTCCCCTTCTCCTTCTCCTTCCCCCCTCTCCTTCCCTTTCCCTTTCTCCTTCCCCTTATCTTCCTTCCTTTGCCCCCTTCCCCCTCCCTTTCCCTTTTCCCCCTTCCCTTTCCCCTTCTCCTTCCCCTCCTTTTCCCCCTTCCCCTCTTCTTCCCCTCCCCTCCCCTTTTCTTTCCCTTCCCTCCCTCCTTCCTCTCCTCCCCTTCTTCTTCCCCTTCCCCATTTTTTTTTTCTCTTTTGCATCTTTGAACCCTCCCAGGATATCTTGGGGTTTACTGGCTAGATTTTTTTTTTTAATGATCATCCTTTAAACAAAGCCAATTTGATTCTAATTGGCCACCAATAGGTTTTAGGCCAAGCCCTATTTGGTCATTGTTTGGTCCTGATTGATTTAGATTGAATATCAATATAGTAAAGTGATAAACACTGAATATTTCTTTATTTTATTATGGAATGTTTTATAATTATATCTCTATAGTTGTGTGTCTTGATAGAGAAACTCCCAGGTAAGTTATACATTTTGCAGACATTTTGAATGAGATTTCCTTTTCTATTATTTTTCTTTATTTCATTATTGTTATGTGCAAATTTTGTTGATTTTTTTGTGAATTTTTTTTAACTTATTATTTATCAGAACTACTTATGGTTTATGCATCAATGTCATGCTTCGTTAATAGGATGTTTGCCCCAAGTTCATAATTAAAAACCAAAAGAAAAATCCATTACAGAATACTTTTGACAAACTACTATGTGCTTATATTTGTATTTCTAGCATAGGGCCTGGGTTCTGTCATATAGAGAAACCAGAAAATGTGCACTTAAATGCTTCTTGACAACTCATTTAACCCTCAGAGTCATCACAGGGGAATAGATGGTGCAAATGCTCACCACATTTTGCAAGAGAGGAAAATGCAGCTGAGGTTAAGAGACTAATTAAGATTACCCAGTTACTATGTGGATTCAACCCCAGGCCTACAGGCATCAGGGCAGTGTTACTATAACATTGTGCCTTAAGCATATTAAAGAGCAAGATTCCCAAATGGTATGTGCCTTTTGTTTTAGAAAATCTCATAAATGTCTTTGATGCAGTTTTAATTTAATTACCAGTAAGTCAATACCTTCTATTTTATTTTCATTTGAAAGGTTTTTAAGAATTAACATGGAGGATCTTTTAACTATCCTTCTTTCTATTTTCTTATGTAGGGATTCTAAACGCAGAAGGGATCATGGCACAGTTAAAAAAAAAAAGGATAAACCATTAAAATAAGAGTTCTATACAATACTTTATGACATACTGAGGTAGACTACTGGGATTGTGAATATTTTAGTTGCACTCAAAATATTCAGTGAACCAATGAATTATTGAGCCAGAGTGCACAGAGAATTTAAGATCAGTGTTATAGGATAGAAAAAGTGTAGAGTAATAATATATGGTAATCATCTGGTAGCATGGTGCCATTAGCCTTTCTCTATGCAGATTAATTTTTACATGAAGAATTCTTATTTATAAAAATTATAACTTTATTATCATGTGCCTCACTCTTTTGCAAAATATAGAGAGGAACTGGTTATAATCTCAATAAGGATTATATAATGTGTTTCTTCCCTTCCTTGACCTGACATTGAACCAGCATAACAGAAGATCAGAAAAATTAGTGATTTGACTATTTTTTCTGTGCAATTTCATTTCTAAGTTAATGGAGTAATTATACTGAAGACCATTAAGGACCAAAATATAGCTTCAAGTATACAATGAAATACTCATATTAAGAATTCAATAACTTTTGTCACTGGCAAAATTGTAGAACAAAAAGTTGTTAGCTGTAGCCATTCCCTGTCTTGATAAGTAAAGACAGGAGTATTATTTTATGAAATTAGGTGACAGAGTTATGATGGAAAAGACAAGCATAAAACATAAAGATTTTTCCATGTAGCTATCTAGAATCTGAAACACTGAACAGTTAAAATAGCCCTTGGAGTTAGAAGCTAAAATAGCTAAGAGACCCTACTTGCTCCATAATGGTTGAAATTTAGGGAAGAATCAGAAAATAGAACTAGAGGTTCAGACCTAGGCAGTGGTAGCCCAGCAGAAAAAATGGAACATCAGTGGGCACCAGCAAATGGCCCCAGTGTGCAGCAGCAGAGAAAGTGGTTTGTAGTATAATGACATCACCAGTCAAAGAAATAACACTATGGGAAAGTGACACTATGACACAATAGATACAGAAAGATGGTTTAATGAGTTGACCTGGACATATACAATTTCATGTCACATATATTCTTTATTTTTCCCTATTTATTAGAGAGAAAAAATCTATTCCTATGTTTATGGAGGAAAATTTTCTTTGCTAGGAAGACATATTCCTCAGTGAGAAGGTCTGTCAGAGAAATAAGAAAGATTATCACTGAGAAGAGGGTACCCAGCGGACAAGAGTCCCGGTAGGCAGCTGTGCCCAGGAGAGAGATCCTTTGGCAAAGCATAATCCTACTTTAGATTTTTGCAAAGATTTGGAGTTCAAAATTGTCTTTTATTGGAGATCTGAGGCTTGAGCTTGCATTGAAAATTGTCAATGCCCCCAGGCCTAGATTTTCAATTGAAAAGAGAGTACTTATCTTGGAGTTTCAAGCCACTCAATAGGAATATCAGGCCCAGATCTCCAACTGAATAAAATCATTTTGAAGGCTTTTCCCCAGAGTCTTGGGAATTTCCTGAAGAGTATCTGGGCCATCCCAAAAGATCAATGGAGGGGGATTTGACCAACATCTCCAAATGAATGATTCCGCTTAATTTGGAAAAGGCTTGTCTGGGAATGTATGCTTTTTGGAGTTTGAGATGCCAAATCTAGTTTCAGGGTTTACTCCCATCATTTTCCGCCTCAAGCAGTCACTTCCAAATTTATTTGGGGTAAAGGGGCAAAGGTCTCATTCTTCTGTAATTGCTTTGAGTTGACAAGGATCATAGAAATGTTCCTAAGTTCACTGGGGTTCATGATAGGAGAGGAAGTTATCAGATCTGAAGACAGTAGTGGCATCCAAGGGGTGTTGTGTGTCCCAATTGTATGGAACGGAGAGATGAAGAACTTACAGTAATGTGTGAATTCTTTTTTAAAATTTTCATTATTCCTGTGTTTCTCTATGACCTGCATAAGTACAATATGCAAATATGTGCAGGCCTATTTTTACTTAAATCTTAGTTACAGGCCTGTAAATATGCCTGTAAGGCATATTTAGGTTAAGTTAAACTTAACTATAATTAGGTTAAGTAAACTTAACCTAAGTTGGTGACATTTATCAGTGTTTGACATTTATTAGTTTGACCACTGTTGGCTAGATTATCTAAAGCCTAAAGGCCTAAACCAGAAACCTTCCATTCCAATCTCTCTTGGATAGCAACAACCAATTAGATGCCCCCCTCCCCCTGCCAATGCTCTCTTAATTGTGATATAATCTCTTGTAACAAAATCTATAAAAGCTGTATATATTCACTGATTTTTCAGTCCTCCTGCTGTGAGTATGTTCACTTTCCTTTATCTCTTGCTGTGAGACTGCCTGCCTCTCATGAGATGCTATAATAAACAGTCTTTCTGCTGTCTACTTTGAGTGATCTCTGAGTAGTCATTTTGAGTAGGGGTCATCTGTGTCCTACAAAATTGGGGGCTCGTCCAGGATGGGTCTTTGGGGGAGATGGCTGTGTAGACCGAACAGGGACAGGTGTGTACACATAGTAGTTTTCGCCATGGTCTCTGGCTCTGGGTGAGCAGCCTCCCTCCCCTCTTAGACAACAACCTGAGGCAGAGGTACTCAGTGGAAAGCAGAATTGATAACTGAAGGAAATAGAGTACTGATGGCTGGCAAAGTGCAGTCTGAAAGAAATTACATGTATAAACTTGAGATAAGGCTCTTGGAAGTCTGGCTGGGTCAAGGGGGACCCAAGGGATTAGCTCTCCTAAATTTGTTTTTGGTGGGGACTGCTGTTGACCCCAGTGATAAAGGACTTTCCTGAGGAAGATCTCTGGTGACTTGTGGACATGAGGACCTCTGCTGACACCTAGTTTGGGACCAGGTTGTAAAATGGGATATAAGCAGTTCAAGAATTTGTGTCAGGACATTAGCCAGGGAATTCCAGTCGACAGCCCTTTTGGGAGTCGACTTAAAGACTGGGATGAACTTATCAGACATAAAAGGGAAGAAAACAGGGAGAATGTTCCCAGGACTATTTGGGTATATCAGACTTAAATCTGTATGTAAAAGATGAAAATAGAGATATATATATATACCTGCTTTGCATTTTGTGTTCTGTGTTAAAAGTTAGCAAGCTTGTAAGAGATAAGAATTCAGCCTCTGTTTTGCAGATTTAGAAAAACATCAGTCTGAATTGGAATTCATTCAGAGTAGTAATTCTTTCAGAATGGCTCAGAATGTATTGATACTTTGATCATGGTAAGGTAATTTGGAAGCTAATTTTGGGCTTCTCAAGATTAGGATAGTGCAAGAAAAGAAAATCTTTTTCTCTTTCTCCCCTTCTGCCTCTGGCTGACTGCAACAGCTTTGTGGGAAAGGGGAAGAAAAGGGGGAAAATATATCTAATATAGTGAAATGAGAAATTTCAAGCATGTAGGAATGAGAAAAACATATATTGAAAGGGATTTGAAAGTTTGGAAAGTTTTGAGAAAATGGAAGAGCAATGTGCTATCACTTTAAAAATTCCTGTAAGCAAGGAGTCCATAACTTTCTTAATAGAACTTGAGTTTGTGGAATTATGCCAGAAGAATCTCAAGGCAAATGAAGCAAAAAAATTTGCACCTAATTCTTCTGACTTACTAAAGAAAAGAAATTTGAATGGAATATCTAGGTAGATTTTAGGAAATTTCACAAAATAAAGTACTGGATAATTTTAAAATAACTTTAAATTGGTATGTATGTTAAAATTGGAAACAACACAATGGTAGCACATCTAATAAATTAAATAAATGACATCTCCAATTCATGGCCAGACATAAGTTAGAAATTTCAGGTATTGGAAGGGTGGAATAAAAATAGAATAAGAGGGGTAAATAGTTGAACATGGGGGCCCTCTGACCTGTGGGACCTATGGGAAAACTAGGCATGTTTCTTAAAAAATTGTCCCAGGAGAAGAAAGAAAAATCATTATTAGCAAGTTTGATTTCATGGAATTAGAGAACAGAAAGTTTAAGAGGGCTAAACTTGGTCAGGAGAATTGGTAATTGTTGTCTGCAACATCTGATTAAGAATTTTGGGAATTTACTATATTTTAAAGAGGTACTATAACTCTGAAATTGGAGGAAATAATTTTTTTTGTTGCCTTGCACATGCTAGATTTATTCTGAGTATAAAATCTTAAGAATTGTTTGAACCTTGAGCACTTTACAACTGAAGAGAAAATCTTTTTCTTTTTTTTGCTTTATTTGGTTGGACTTCAAAGTAAAATACAGGTTATTAAACAAAATGCCAGTAGCTTACCTTAGGGAAGGTTGTGTTTGTATCACCCTACTTAGATGGTATGTTGTTATGCCTTAAAAATTTGTCAGTTCTGTTGGGTATATGTATACATTTCATGAAATTTAGTTCAAAGTTATTTAATTGTGAATCTTGAAGTTCAACATTTAAAAAATGGTGATTTAAAGACTAAGGACAAGAACATTGATTTACAAAAGCAATTAATAGTTTAAATGGAGCCTTTAGTTAGAAGGTTAGAAGGATTATTGGTTTGGTAGTGTTGAAAGTATGTCGGAGAAGGATTGATTAGTTGGAGCAAATGATTTCAAGAAAACAGTGGAAAAAAGAAAGAAGGAACTGGTTGGAAAGGGTAGTCACAGAGAGATAGATGTGTTTCTGGGGAGATAATGTTCGTAAGAGAAACAGAAGGAAAATTATGTTACAAGAGGGAAAGAGGAAGTTGAATAGAGGATCAGAAAGCTTGGTGGACTTAGGAAGAAATTTGATATTGGGAAAAAGTAAATAAACTGATTGGCTAAATCCTGAGAAGGATTCCTTTATAGGACAAGAATTTTTTTCTTTCTTCAAGGGTAAAGATTTATTTGACTTCCCCTTCACTTCTTGAGGCTGCTTCTTTGGAAGTGAGGTGGGGGGGAAGGGCAGCAGTGGAAAGGTACTGTAGTTGCTTGGCTCCTTTTGCTGAAGAAAGCAATCTAATCTTTTAAAAGGACAGGCTGCTCTTACCAGATGTTAATTGATTGAATATTTTTTTCCTTAGATACATAATGGTTTCTTGTTCAAGGAATATGATCATAAATACAATCTATAGTTTGAAAGAGTTATTTCAAAAAGTTTAATTGATGTTTTTAAGAACTTTTAAATTCTTTTATGTGAAAATAGGAAGTTTTAATTAACTGTATTGATGCCAATTATTTAAAAGGACTCCAAGAATAATAGTTGATGTTCTTTTTGTTTGTTTGTTTGTTTTTTGTTTTTGTTTTTTTGTTTTTTTTTTGCTTTCATCCTTTTGAAAATGTTTTTGTTATAGACAATATTTAGTTTGGGATTTTTCTGTGTATTGGTTATTTTAAAAGCAAAATGATTGGCATAATATTCAACTTATGAAACATCTACTTGGGTATGTAAGAATTGTGTGAATTTCTGGGATAAATTTCTTACTATTATCAATATAAGGTCATGGTAAATAACTGGGATTTATCTGAAACTTGGTTAATGGGATTTGTTATTGGAGATAAAATGTCTTGGGCTTATAGTTAATACTATTTGGGAGTTTTAAAGCTCCACCTTCTGACAGTTAGTGGGACAATTAACTGGAATAAAACTGAATTAAAGCTATTTTATCCTATTTTGCTGAAAGTTGAGTTTAAACTGCTTATGATATTTTAGTCACATCTGCATTTTTCCTTCTATGACTGATGTCTATGATCAGAACAACAGTCAATAAGAACTGCTAATGCAATTTGATTATGTCATACCTGGTTATATGTAATCATTATATCCTAAATACTTGGGCAAATAAGTATTTAGTCTGATCATCTATCTGTTACTGGATATTGCATTTATGATATTCAAGTGTTTTTCAAAAGATTTCCAACTAATAAGAGGACAATTAGCACAATGAAATCTAACTGCTATTTATTTGGGACTATAGCTGACAGCCATTTGCCTTCCCTGTGAAGCAAACTCAGCTGCTGGCTCTTCACATTTTGCAGCACTCTTGTGAACCAAGTCTTTCTATCTCAGACCTTTGTTAGATTTTTTTTTTTTTTTTTTTTTTTTTTTTTTTTTTTTTTTTTTTTTTGTTCTAGGTTTTGGTCAAATTACAGATTACTTCTGGGACATGGATTGGCCCATCCGAAGCTTTGGTAGCTGTCAGCACTTTGCCCCCACCCCTTGCATGGACTGAGAGCTTCCGTCCATTCTCAGTCTGAAGCAGCTTAGATTGAGACCTTCTCCCCTGATCCTGATATAATATGGGGGGAGTGGGAAAGTGGCTGATGAATTATTGTTAAAATTTTAATGGTATTAAAGATTTGGGATAGAAATTGGTAAATTGTGTAACTATTGCTGTTATGGATATATAGGAACTTTATATGTGGGATGGTTACTTGATGCTTTAGCTTTGAAATCTCTTATTCTGTTGGAATTGTTCTGGCAGACTGTTCTCTGATTTCCTGTAAATCTTCTTAATTAGTATCTCAGCATTCTCAAAGAACATTGCAGTTTTGAGATCAGGCCTCTAAAGTTCTGGGTTTGTCTGCCTTCAGGGTCTAACTGTGTATGTTCTGCTCAGAAATCGGGATCCTTTCTGAATTCTAGTAGCAGCTCCTGTTCTTCTGAGCGGGGACAGGTGGAACTATTCCAGGCTCCATTCTTTCCCTCCTTTGGAGTCCCTGACAGACTTGGGTTGCCTCTCCTAGCATGGGCAGCATGACTGTCTTGAGCACTGCTACTCCCTATATAAGCAGAGGCTGAATTAAGTGCACAGATGACTGCAGATCACCTAACACAGTGAACTATCCATCTCAAACTGGATTCTCTGGCTGAGATGAGGGCCTTTGTGGGTTGTCAGGGAGAGACTTGCCCTTGCCATAAATTCTTGCATTTTCTAGTTTTATTTTGATTTATTTGCTTCACATTGGGTTGGTCAAAATTATGGTGCTGAGACCTCCCAAGTATCTAGAGGGAGGTAATAATTCAATAATTCAAATATTCAGAAGAAGAGTGTGTAATGTTGTGCCTCAGTTTCCCTAGATTGTCATCTTTGTTTATTTATCTTTGCATTTCTATATGTCTGCCAAATGCCAATATGTTCTGTGATAACTGTTTCCAAGACAGTTGTTGGAAACAACTCTTATGGTATGGACTTACTGCAATCAGTGGTATTATCCTGTTGCCACTATGTCTATCTGCCCTGTATAATTACATTAATAACCAAAATAGTTCAACAGTCCCAGTCAAAGATACTGCATACTGAGGATGCTATTAAAATGATGATTCTTCAGAAAGAAGGTTGGGATGTATTTAGGGAGATATGATCCTGATGGTGAGCTTGATAAACAATATGTAGATATGTTAACTGATTTTGAATGGTGGGTAAGTTCTTCATAGAAATATGATAAAACATCATTTACATGTTACAAGGGAGAATTGTGTGAATGAGAGATGAAGAACTTATAGCAATGTATGAATTCTTTTTCTTTATTTTCATTATTCTCATTATCCCTGTGTTTCCCTATGATCTGCATAAGTACAATATGTGCAGGCCTATATTTACTTAAACCTTAGTTAGTTATAGCATATTTACTTAACCTAAGTTGGTGACATTTACCAGTATTTGACATTTATCGATATTTGGTCTATTAGCTGTCTGACCACTGTCAGCTTGATTATCTAAAGCCTGAAGGCCTAAGCCAGAAACCTTCCATTCCAATCTCTCTGGATAGCAACAACCAATTAGATACTCCCCTCCCCCAATGCTCTCTTACTTGTGATGTAATATCTTGTAACAAAATCTATAAAAGCTGTGTATATTCACTGAATCTTTGGCCCTCCTGCTGTGAGTACTTTCACTTTCTTTTATCTCTTGCAGCAAGACTGCCTGCCTCACATGAGATGCTATAATAAACAATCTTTCTGCTTTCTACTTTGAGTGATCTCTGAGTAGTTATTTTGAGTAAGGGTCTTCCTCGTTACACACACAATCAGTTGTCCCATGATCTCCAGAGTGAAGGAGCAGTTGAAAATTTGTAACTTGAAGCCTAGAGAAAACAGATCTCAAGAGCAGATTAAATGTGGGCTGCCATCCAGGGGAGATGATGATATTTGGCCTTAAGGATCCTGATAGCCTACCCAACAATCCTGAACACCCCCACTGCCCCCAGAGCTCCGTAGCTGAAAGGCTGAGGAGTTAACTATTGGCAGGGGCCTTAGAATGACAAGAAAATAGGAGAGAAAATGCTAGGAGCAAAAAGTTTTCATCCTTGGAGTGAGAAAAAGTTTGGTAGAAAAGTGAGAATGAGAAAAAGAAGGACTCAGACAATTTCACTCTTCTTTCTCCAGAGTCCTCACAGGAGAACTCTGAAATACCTGAGAAGTAAGAACTGGACTATTTGTTTCTCTGCAAGGAGCTTAGGCAGGTTTAGATGTGCCTTAATGCCTTGAGAGCCTTCTCAGTCCTGCAGGGAAAAACTTCTACCCAGTTAGTTAACAACAACCAAAAGCAGTTTCATTGGCCAGCTGGTTGATTGTGGCAGTCAGGTTGAAAAGGATGTTTTCATGTTCTAAGTATCCCACCCAGCAGACTAGCATTGCTGTGTTTTTCTTAAATGCTTCTGAAAGAAGCATTTAAGTAGCCTAGAATGCAAGAGCATTAGTGCTTCAAAGGTATCAGGCACTGGGTAAAGAGAATTACGGGTGGGGGAGGGTCCCAATCAGAGGGACCTTAACAGGAAGCTTAGAAACTCTGAAGTAGAATGGAGAACTTACTTTCCTGAGAAAAGCATATTTGGAGTCAGTATAGATGTTCACTCTCATTCCCTTCCCCAGTTCCAAAGCTCTGGTTAGGGCAATGAGTTCTGCCTTTTGGGCAGAAGTCCCAGGAGGCAAAAAAGCTTCTAGGGTACCATTGAGAGTCACCACAGAATAACCCTCCTTTCTTTCTCCATTTTCAAGAAAACTATGAATGATGTCTTCCTACTGGCTGGTGTCAGGAAGTAAGGTGGCAGGGTTAAGGATGTGGTATATTCAGAGAGTCAGGTCAGGTAGGAGACCTGATACCTATTAAGCCTCTCACCAAGCCACTAATGCCCTTTGGCTTCTAAAATGCTCTGAACTCTGGGGGGTTAAAGCCTCTAATTAGTTAGGTTAAAAACTCTAATTAGTTTTGAGGCCTCTTCAATTAAAAGGGCTGAGGCAGCCACTGCTCTAAGGCAGGAGGGCCCTCCTAGGGAAGTGGAGTCCAGTTTCTTTGAGAAGGGGTCTGAGGTCAGGTCCCAAAGTCTGAGGTAAGACCCCCAAAGCCTATCTGCCTCTTTCATCCCTGTACTGGTTGAGACTACTGCCAAGCATTTCCCTTAAGAAATAGATGACCCGTCTGAGATCACCCAGGACATGTCAGGACTGCAGATCAAGCTAAGACTGCCATTAAGCTTCTCAAAATCTCTTAAGTCTCTAACTAAAGGTTCGTGCTTAAAAAATTTCTCTGGAGCTCTGAGGAGAGAAAATTGCGTTGAGTCCCCAATTTCACCATTAAATCACACCCCAAGAAGAGAGCAGGATAGGAGGGAATAATAACAAGTATTTAAATGATAGGTCACCAAGCTGTCCAGGCAGAGGAGAGGTCTCAAGGCAGCTCTTAAGTTCATCTGCAAGATGGCACAGTGGAGGACCTGAGTTCAAATCTAATCTCAGATATTTATTCGCTGTGTGACCCTGGGCAAATCATTTAACTCCTGATTGCCTCTGTCCTCCATCCCCCCAAATTGCCTGTACTTTGTTTAAAATTATACCTTTTAAATATATTTTGGTAATAATTTTCTAATAGCTAACAAAGATATAATAAATAAAAATTATTTAAATATTTCTCCATCTTTGTTTCCATTTTTTCTTTTTAACTCTTAAAAAAAAAAACCCAACAGAAAAGTAATTTTACATTGGGCTAAAATGTTTTAATGTGGTTCTGACAAAAAAAAAAAAAAAAGAAGAATGAGACCACTTTTCAAGATTTCAAGCTCCATAATTCTATGGTAGCTATCATTCTTAAGATGCTATTTGGATCATGATAAAAAAAAATCTTAAAGGATTAATAGTAGGATCTATTGGTCTATAATTCTGCTGATGTTCTGGCAAGTTAGATTTGTGGGACTAAAGAGGCTTCACAGAAGAGCTAGTAAATGCTGAAAGCCCTTTAATTTGGTATGTTATGGGACCTCAAAGTAACTAAATTGGATTCACTCAAAAGTCAGTATGCAGGGACAACAAGGGGAGGGTTTTAGGACTATTAATTGAGCCCGTCTTACTGGGTATGGAATTGACACATCCAGAATAGGGTAGTCTACTAACTCTTACACACTGAGATAGAAACAGACATACCTAAAGCAGGACTGAGAAGAGAAAGGAAAAGATATAATCTATCATCACAAATCTTTACTATATGGAGGGGAGAGCAAATATACCTGGTCTTATAAATGGCTGTGTCTTAGACTTAATGCATAATTACATCAAACTCTTTCTGGATCTCTTTAGTCAAACAGGTCAGTCATCTCAGGAACCTGATCAGCTAGCTCTCTTCATTTTAAAAATTCTACAACTATTTTAATATGTGGTTTTGTAGACTTTAGAAATGGAATAGATTTTAAGGATCACCTGGTCATAGTGACATAAATGTTTAGATTAAATGAATTTATATTAGAAATGTTCAAATTGTAAGGTGAAAGAACACCTTTGGGTAGAAGCAGAAGCAACAGTCAACATCATTAATATGTCTTAAGTATTGCTATTGTTGCAATAATGCTTGTAGTTAAATATTTGAAGCAGCTTTGAATGGTTCCACATTGCAAATGATACAAGGATAAGAAG
Organism: Sminthopsis crassicaudata; assembly: GCF_048593235.1. NCBI lineage: Eukaryota > Metazoa > Chordata > Mammalia > Dasyuromorphia > Dasyuridae > Sminthopsis > Sminthopsis crassicaudata. The sequence continues at coordinate 141,305,798 of NC_133622.1, read as the reverse complement.
TGGCCATATGTCCCCAAAACCCTTTCAATCAATCCTATATAACTTGTCTTTTGTCCTCATCCAACAATGCAATGATTTGAAAACTTAGGGGAGTATGCAGGGAACCTCTCTGCTGACTTGAGCGGGGTTTAACCCAGAACTCCTCAAATGCCTCAGGTCTAGCCCTGAATTTGAGTTTGAAAGGGAAGCTTGTAGGAAGAAGAAAGAGAATTACAAGCAGTCAGATGTGGGGTGTGGGAAAGATAATACTCATTAAAAGTGGGATTGAGGTAAACTTTCTTTTTTTAAAATTAATTTTATAATTATAACATTTTTTGACAGTACATATGCATAGGTAATTTTTTACATTATCCCTTGTACTCCTTTCTGTTCCGAGTTTTCCCCCTCCTTCCCTCCCCCCCTCCCCTAGATGGCAGTCAGTCCCATACATGTTAAATATGTTATAGTATATCCTAGGTACAATGTATATGTGCAGAACCGAATTTTGTTGTTGTTGTTGTTGCAAAGGAAGAATTGGATTCAGAAGGTAAAAAAAAAACAAAAAATGCTAACAGTTTACACTCATTTCCCAGTGTTCCTTTTCTGGATGTAGCTGATTCTGTCCATCACTGATCAATTGGAATTGGATTAGCTCTTCTCTATGTTGAAGATATTCACTTCCATCAGAATACATCCTCATAGAGTATTGTTGTTGAAGTGTATAGTGATCTCCTAGTTCTGCTCATTTCACTCAGCATCAGTTGATGTAAGTCTCTCCAAGCCTCTCTGTATTCATCCTGTTGGTCATTTCTTACAGAACAATAATATTCCATAACGTTCATATACCACAATTTACCCAACCATACTCCAATTGATGGACATCCATTCATTTTCCATAAACTTTCTTGAAAACTGTTAAAGATTAGAAATGAGGAGCTAAAGAAGATCAATGGAAACAGACATGAGCAAGGGACTATACATTTCTAAGGTGGCAAAAGGGGCAGGTCTTGGGTCTGATAATATAAACAAAACTTAATTCTACTTCTTTTCTTATTCTTCTTGTGGGCATGGAGGAGGGGATTTTTTTCATTTACTGCTTGACTACATTCTGATCTTTTTAAGTTTTTTGAATGAAAATATAGAAGCTTTCTCTTATAAGCATTTATTTTAATTTTTAAGCTATTTAAAATGTGATAAAATTTGTTGGCCAACAAAATCCATATTGTTTGCTGTGTTTATTGAATAAGCATAAAGTTAGGAATTTCTTATTTCAGAGATTAGAGAAACAGTTATTTCTTAGTGAAAGTGTGTGTGTGTGTGTGTGTGTGTGTGTGTGTGTGTGTAGGGGATGAAGATGCAGTGGGGTTGAAGGAGAGATAAAGATAAGAGCTAGCAAATAATCAACAATCATTTATGAAGTACTTATTCTATTCTGGATAAAGTGCTTAGCACTGGAGATGCAAAGACTAAATAGAACAAAACAAGTTTCTTTCCTCTAAGAGTTTTATGTTCTAATTGATGGGGCCAAAAGCCTCTTTAAGATTCCTTGTCTGATTTCCAACTTCCTTTGGGATTGATCTTTGATTTACAAAGAGGAGAGATCCTATCTGAGCCAGTCTGAATGTAGAGAGTTTCATTAGTTTCATTCATTAGACTCATATTTATATCCCTAGTATTTAGCACTATGCCTGGTTCTCAGGAGGCACAAATGTTTATAGTCTGATCAACATTCAAAGAGCTTATACTCAAAAGGGAGAAACAACAAGTATATATATATGCATATATGTATACATAATATATTTATATATATGCATATATATATTTGTGTATATGCATATACACATATATACACAATACATATACTTACATATTGATAGTTAATATGAAAAGAATAGATCCAAATAAATGCAAATGCACCAAATATCAGGTAGTTTGGGAGGGGGAATCAAGTTGGGGGAATCAAAAAAAAGTTTCATGTAGAAGATGGAACTCAAACTGTTTATTGAAAGAAGAGAAGGGTCCCATGAGGTAGAAATGACTAGGAAGTATTCCAATTAGGGAGAAGGCCCGTGAAAAGAACTGGAGATGGGAGATGAAGTATCACATGTGAGAAGAAGAAAAGGCCAATTTATTTAGATTATAAGATAAAGTCCAATGAAAATAGAGACATGGGTTGAGATTCAAGTTCTTAAATGCTTAAAAGTTAAACAGAAGAGTTTATATTTGATCTTAGAATCAATTCAAAGCTATAGGAGCTTGTTATGTAAGAGAATCACATGATCAGAAAACTCTGCACTTAAGGAAGGTCACTTGAGCAGCAAATGAAAGTATAATTGATATCCATCTTAAAGAGACATCAAGCAAGGAGACCAATTAAGAGACTGCAGTAAACATTTAAGCAAAGGCTGATGAAGGCCCCAAAATATAGTAGTGTCTTTGCAAGTAGACATAAAGGGTCTAATTCCATCTACCTTCGAGCTGGCTGGAGACACTCGGACAAGAGCTCTCGAAACGAAAGAGAGAGAGAGAGGGGCCTCTAAGAAAGTTAGCCGAGCCCCAGGTGAAAGAGACAAGGCTTAAGGGAGAAATTAAAGTATCTGGAGATAAGATTTGGAAAGAGACAGTAAAGGATTTTAACTCCTGGCTGCATTTTGGATTATTGAACTGAACTGACTAAGGCTCCCTCCAGAAGCTCCCCAAGAAACCTGCTCCAAGAAAACGATTGTATTCCAGAGAAACAGAACATCACACTTTTCTGTCTCTTTTATTGGATTCTGTTCAAGGCCATGCCCTCTAACCATAGTTTCTGCAGGTTCTATACTGTATCCTACTTTCTTTCCCTTCTATGTTACTATGATTTCAACAGATCCCATGTATTTAATTGCCATCTCTATGCTGCTGATTCTGAGATTTTTCTTTTCTTGTCCCTATGTCTCTGCTAGCTTCCAATCTTACATCTCCAATTGCCTTTCAGACATCTCAAATTGGGTATTAAGTGGACATCTTAAACTCAACATGTCCAAAATAGAACTCATCATTTTTTTTCTTAAATCTTCTCCACTTCTTACTTTCCTTATTACTATAACGGGCAACACTATCTGCCTTATTCCTCAGGCTCACAATCTAGGAGTCACCCTGAATTTCTCACTATCTCTCATTCCCCATATCCAATCTATTACTGAGAGCTATTTATTTTACCTTTATAACATCTTTGGATGTTACATACCTTTTTCTCCTGATGGTGCTACAACCCTAGTGCTAGCATTCATCACTTCATGTCTTGATTAGTGAAATAGTCTGCCTGCCTCAAGTCTTTCCTCACTTCAATATGTTCTCTATTTGACAACTAAAATTGTTTTCCTAAAATGTGGATCTGATCATGTCATCCCTCTACTCAATAAACTTTGGGAATTTCCTATTGTTCCTAAAAGCAAATACAAAGTACTTTCTTTGACTTTCAAAGCCCTTTATGACTTAGCCCCCTCCTACCTTTCCAGTTTTCTTTCACCTTACTCCCCTATATGCTCTTTACTCCAGTGACATTGGCTTGGCTATTCCATGAACAGGACACTTTATTTCTAGGTTCTGGGAATTTTTTCTGGCTACTTCCTCCACCTCTCCAGGTCTGGAATACTCTCCTTTCTCTGTTTTACTAACTACTGTTAGTTAGTTTTCTTTAATTCCCAACTAAAATCCTGACTTCTAAAAGAAGCCTTCAGTAACTCTTTTTAATTCCAGTACTTCCATTCATTTAATTTATTTTCTATTTATTCTATACATAGTTTGTTTTGTATATATTTATTTGCATGTTGTTTGCACGTTCTGTAATGTTCTGGCTAGCTCTCTGGAGGTCCTCTGAATGGCCCTTTGGACCAGCTTTGGTCTCAGCAGAATAATGAATAGAGAATAGTCAGGAATAAAGTCCAAAGTCTTTATTATCTCCTTCACAGTCTGTCTCCTTCACCTGGGGCTGGGCTAGCTTTCTGGGGGAACTTCAGACAGGCCTTGGTCTCAGTGGATGAATGCAGAAGGCAGAAGAGCCATTAAGATGGTGGGAGATGGAATGAATCTCTTCCAGCCCTTGTTGGCTCTTGTATATCTTATTGCAAGTACATCATAGGTGTCAGTATTGTAGAATAGGTGTCAGTATTGTAGAATAGGTGTCAACTTGTAGAACTATACTAAGTACATGTAAACTAGAGAATCATTATCTCAATTCCACTGAGTTAATAATCTTGTTGTAGGATCAATCATATTGAGCCTTAAATATACCTTCTTAGAGTTCCTGCCCTTTATAGTCTTCCCCATTAGATTGTAAGCTTGAAGTCAGGGACTTTCTTTTGCTTCTTAGTATTCCCATCATTCAACATAGTACCTGGCACATAGTAGGCACTTAGTAAACATTTATTGATTGATAAAGCAATAAGAAAATTTGATGATAGATTACTTTAAAGTAGAACTATCAAGTTTAAAGTAATTTATCTTCAAATTTTCTTATTTATTTCTATATTTCTTTATTACTATATTTCTTATAGTTCCTAGAACTATCAAGGAAAATATTGTAGAAGGAAGTGGAACTGATCAGGACCTTAAAGGAAGAGAAGAATTCAATTGGAAATAATATTCTAGGTACATGAATGTTGCAGAGAACATTTAGATGGCAGTTCAGTAGGAATGTAGAGGGTGTGAATGAGGAGTAGTACCAAATAGGTCTGGAATGGTAACTTGGAGCCAGACAGATTGTGGGGAGCTTTAAATGTCAAGCTAAATCTGTGAACTGCTATTTCTGGCTTCTTTATGAAAAGACTGGGAAAAGGAAAGGACAAGCTAAACAATAAGAAAAAAATTGCAAAAGTGAATTGCAGGGTTTATGAAAAATAGAAATGATGTTTGGAGAAGACATATTTTGGAGAAATTAATGAAAAACTTGAAGGAAATAATCTGGCCCAGATTTTACTTTTAGATTGTGTATAAGAGGTTATAGAAGGAATAGGAGAGGAGGCAGGCACTTGGGTTGAATAAGGAGAAAGAAATTGTGAATGGGATTTTTGAGAATTTTCTTTTTGAGATTAACTTTGAGGAGAGAAGAAATTTTGGGAAAATTGAAAATCATTTGACACAAGATTATACAGTAAGAGTCAGAGAAGAGAAAAGTGATGATTCCCTACTTAGGGATACTGAGGCAGCTTTTTGTCAGTTTAATAAGAACAAGAGAAGATTTCTTGTCTTCTGGAGAGCAGACAAGTTTTTTTTTGGTTGTTTTTTGTTTTTTTTTTTTTTTTTGTTTTGTTTTTTGGTCTTCTCAAAGCCTCCATTTAAAGAGATCTAGCCTAGCCAACTCCTCATTTCCCACCAAGTACATTCTTTGAACTATACTCCATCATGCCCCTGGCATAACTTCTTCTCACTCCCACTTTTTTAATCTTTTTTGTTTGTGTTGTGTTCTTCTATTAAAACATAAGCTCTTTAAAGAAGAGAATGTTTATTTTTAAAAACCTTAATATTCTTTATTCATATCAGTAATACAGAGTTGAATTCTTCATACGTATAGTTCAGTAATTCTTTTCCTTTATAATAGTGATGTCAAGCATTGGCCTCAAAGTCAAGAAGACCTAGGTTCAAGCTCTATCTCTGACATACTGGTTGTGTGATCACGGAAAGTTCATTTAACCTCACAATCCCCCAGGCAATTTTCTAAGACTCTAATTTTTGTATCCCAGGTACTTAGTATAGTTTCTAGCATGTAGTAGGTACCTAATAAATGTCTGCTAGCTGAATAACAGTTGAATAACCAAGATTTTTCATAATAGATGACTACTACCTAATTCTACGATTCAAGTGGACATATTTTATCCTTACAGAAAGAGCCTAGAAACTATTAGCAAAGGTTACAAAATCTTGAGCAAAAAAGGGAAAGCTAAAGGGATATACATTGTTTCATCTTCACTGCTGTACATTTAGTGTAAAGGAAATAAAAGAGAAAAACTCATTTGATATTTAGGAAGTGAACAATTGGCAAGGGAGATGATGTCTAATAGGGATTTTCATTTCTGAACTATGGCTTAAAGTATAGGACAGGCCAGGGATGTAGTGAATCTAATAGAAGCTATTAAGAATTTATTTGGGGGCTTCTTATAAATTTAATCAAATCAAAAGGGATGCATGAAGGAAAAATCTGCTTCTATATGGTGTCAGACACATAGAGCATAGTTACAATGAAGGAAGAAAAGAAGGAATTCAGAGAGGCAAAATATGAGAACTGAGTCAGTAATAAAACAAATGTCCTTTTTTTATCCCAAATTTAAATAATAAGAAAATTAAAGTAGAGGTTCTAATTCAAAGAGGCAAGTTTGATATCACTGGGATTTGGTAGTATGGTGATATCTTTTGATTTGTGTGTAAATTGGATTTAAGTGAGGCAGAGTTGCACAAAGTTATCAACCTGACTCTCTCATTTAAAGCCACCATTGTCCATTCATCAAGATGACTTGAGATGCAGTGATTGGTGGGTGTCTTTGATGTCTAACCAAGCTCTAAGCTCTCTACAACATCTGCTTCACCCACTTTCAAGGTCATTGCAACACACTATTCTCATCTGCCAATTCCATTAGAGGAAATCTTTACATGTCCGGGGTAGACACCCCCCCCCTCCCGCCCCCAATCTGGTTTAGCTCATCTGCCAAAGTGGTTACTCGGTGGTATAAAGCTCATTACTGATATATAACTGAGTGGCCATATCTTCAGAACAATTCAAATCTTAGAAAGTTGTCTGGAGAATTGTGAGACTTTTCTAGGGTTACATACCCAGTAAATGTCAAAGGCAAGACGTGAATCTAGGACTTTGAAGCCATTTCTTGATACTACTATCACAAAGGAGAAGAATTACTGCACTATATGTATGAAGAACTCAATTCTGCAATATTGACATTAATTCAAGAATATTAAGATTTTAAATAGATAACCTTTGTCAATCCAGACTTTATTACATTTTAAAACTTGGATTTAAAATAAATAAAACCAAAATTAAATAAAAATAATTATTTCTATTGGAAAAAATAAAAATAAAAAGTGTGGGGAGAAAACCTTTCTCTGCTGAACATTCTTGTGTCAACAACAAGAAAAAGATCAGGGGGGAAAAGAGCTGATAACAAGAAATAAAAGCCTAAAAGATAACATTAATATTAGACTTTGGTCAAAACAGAATCATTATTTTTCCCACCAAACCCACCCCTCATCTGAAATTTTCAGTTATTGCTGAGAACACCAACATCCTTTCAATCACCCAGATTAACAAATTGGGGTTATTCTCAACTCCTTATTCTCATTCATTCCATATATCCAATCAGTTGTTGACTCTTGTGATTTCTGCTTTCACAGCATCTTTTGTATATGTGCCCTCTTTTTTCATATAACCACTATCCTAGCTTAGGTCCTCTCCATTTGTGATCTCAATTCTTACAATAGCTTTACAATTGGTTTTCCTGCCTCATTTCCCTTCCCACTCCACATCATTTTCTACCTAGCTATCAAAGTTCAGTCTCATTGTGTCATTCCCCTAGTCAATAAACTCCAATGGTTCTTTATTCTCTCCAAGAGCCATATAAATGCCTCTGTTGGCATTTAAAATGCTTCATATTCTTTTTCTCTTTATAATTTATTTACATATTACTCTTTCTGTGCATTTTCTTGTCCAGAAATACTGATCTACTCACACATACTGCCCCAGCTCCCTTTTCTGTATTTTTGAACTATCTTCTATATTAGCTGTCTCCTATATATAGAATGCTCTTCCTTTTCATCTTCATTTTTTAGAATCCTTGGATCAAGTGCTTTTCTTGTAGTTAATTTAGATAGGAATTTAGTTAATAGATAGGAATTGTAGTTAATTTAGATAGGAATTTAATTAATTGATAGGAATTGTAGTTAATTTATATAGGAATAAGGATAAGGATAAACATAGGGCTTTAATTTAATTATTATGGAGCACACTTTCTACATAAAAATGGTTTAACTACTGTGGAGAACTGTGCAGTGAAGAAGTTGCCCCTACCAAGACAAACTGTACTTTTTCTCTGCCATTTTTCAGTTTAAGAAAATTGGTTTAAGTACTGAGAAGTTGAATGATGTGCTTAATATCACATTTAACCAGTCATATAGTTCAGATAGAGGACTTGAACCTTTGATTTCCTGACTTTCAAAACAGCTCTCCAGCCACTATACTATACCACATTGCTTCATTGCTCTGTTGTTCAGCATGGTGCCTGGAAAGTAATTAGATATTTGTTGAATTGTTTTGAGAGCAAGAACAGATTTTCTCTTTTCTAAAACATGTTACAGCTTCTACACATAAAAAACATTTAATAAGTGCTTATCTTTGTAATTATTTCAAAAATTGCCTGGAAATAGTCTATGAAGGCTCAGTTTATGTACATTAAATGTATAATGGAGGCAATTAGGTCATACAGTGAATAGAGTATTGAACTTAGAGTCAAGAAACTGAATTCATATTCTTATTTAGACACCTACAAGTTCTATGACCCAGGAAAAATCCTTTAAAATCTCTCAGTCTCAATGTCTTCAAGTGTGAAATAGGGATAATAATAGTATCTATCTCATAAAATTGTTGTGAGGATCAAATGAGATGACATTGGAATAATGCTTTGCAAGCCTTAAAATGATAAGCCTATAGAAGAAGTAAATAAAAAACTAAATGAAAAATGTGAAAATATTTTATTTTAAATATGTGAAGGTATATTTGGAATTCAATATCCTACAGGCATGTCAAATTCAACATGTCCAAACAATACTCATTGTCTTCTCCCTAAAACCATTCCTTTTCTAAGTTTTCTTATTATCATGAAGGTGACTACCAGTTTTCATTGGCTCTGGTTCTCAACTTTAGTGTCATCCCCAACTCCTCATTTATTATCTAGCTATGTATATGTATGTGCATGTGTATATGTATATGTATATGTATATGTATATGTATATGTATATGTATATGTATATGTATATGTATGTGTATATGTATATGTATATGTATATGTATGTGTATAAGTGGTCTCCCTACCTCTCTCAATTGCAATTCATCTACCATAGTCACCAAGTGATATTCTAGAAGTAAAGGAGTGACTGAATCCCTCTTCTGCTCAATAAGCTTTTGTGGCTTCCAGTTGAGACTGGAATACTCTATTTTGTCCTTAAAGCTCCTTACAAACTGACTTGATACTATGTTTCCAGACTTATTACAGAATTTTCCTCTTACTATTGTCTAGTATTCCTTACCAGACTTGTTATTCCTTATCCTTGATGCTCCCAACTCCTACTGTGCTTTAGTACTGGCTGTCATTCCCTATGCCTGGAATGCTCCTGCTCCTTCTATTTCTGGAATGTCCAAATTTCCTTGAAGACTGAGGCCTTTCCTGGTCTCTGAAGCTTCTCAGGTCTTTCTTCCCAAAGATACTTTGATCCGTTTGTAGATGACAGATCCTTGTGTGCAGAGGCATTTCATTTTGTCTTTACATCATTCCTAACATGGTGCTGGATAGACATCTAGTGATCATTGAAATCTGGCCTTAAGTGAACTAGATTTTTTTCACTTCTGGAAGAAGATGGAGTAGAGCAGTGGGAATGAACCTTTAAACTAGCTAAAGCTTATATTTCATTATAAGCCTAATCATTTTTCTATGGAATCTTAAATTATCTAATCTTTTCATGTCTTCACTTGCTTATATATAATTATAGATGTAAATATAAGAAATTTTGCATAGCTAATTCTGACCCGATTTTGACCAACTTTTATACCTATAAGATAATTTTAAAATAAAAAAGATCTTATAGTAAAAATCATCTGCAAAATAAATTTGTGAAACTGCATATTGATATACACAGTACAAAATTTTTGTCTGGCTTAATCAGATGATATCAGTTATGATGAAATAAATAGAGCTTTCAGTGCTCAATGAATAACATAGAATAATAAAAAAACAGAAATGAGTCCATTAGAGCTAATCAGATTTAGACAGTAACAAAACCTTTGCTTAAAAAAAAAGTTTATCTAATTAAAGCTAACTCAGAAGTCAAATGATGTTAAAATATTCTAATGGAACCAGGCAAGCAGGATGCTGGAGTGCAGTATCCAAAGCCCATTCAGGTAACCAAAAAGGCACCAGCTGTAAACCAGCTGCAGATGGAAGAAAGAACATAGTAGAAGAAGCATCTTGAAACTTCTCCGTACTGTAGTTTTTGTGAATGACCATTGTAGTGTCTCTGGTATGGGAGCACATTAAGAAGAAAAGACAAGATCAACACCGTGACCATACCACAAGCCTCAGGAAAGGCATTATCAGCTTATTGTTGAAGGCACATTGTGTAGCATTTCACTGAAGAAAATGTCTCTTGGTATTCCAGGGGGCAAAGTTTCATCTCCAAAGCATGGTAAGCAGCTCACCAGCCTATAAGATAGGCATTTGGTTTAAATCATGTAATATTGGGTTTGTTTTGAAAAGAATGTTCACAGTCTCAGAATATAATTTTGTGGAAGATAGCACATTTAGAAAGCTGTTGATTTTAATCAGTTTCAGCAACAACAAAAAGCCTTTATTAAAAGATAATGAAACCAAATTTTGATTAGAAGATAAAATTATTTTTTTATTCTAAAATTAAGGATACTCCCCCTATCAATTCAGATAAGATTTAAAGGCAGTGAAACCCTTAATTTATTTCTGTGTAAATATTTATTTTGAAAGTTAGAACTTATTTTGTTATTCCTATTTATGCAAATAGAATGCTTTAAAGGTGTTTAAATGTGGAAATAAGGTCTCTCTTTGTGCCTAAAGCAGGTCCAAGGAATAATAGTTGCATTATTAGCTTCCCCTAAGCAGCTTCATCAGGGGGCTTTCATCTGGCCTTGGTGAGATCAGAATGAGATGATAGTTCAAATTCCATTGCCCATTTAATCTCCTAAAATTTCAAATGCGGGAACCAATTATGTTGGTGAATGTTGCGATGTAGACTTGTGTTTCCAATTATTTTACAATTCATTTTACAAACACCACTGAGGGACACTTAAGTGATGATGGCTTTCAATCACTACTCTTATAGACTGGCTTTGAACTGATAATTTGATGGTCAAAGCTTAGTCTAGCCTTTCAGTTTATCTAATTGTATCTCCTTGTATCCCTTTAGACAGTTTGCCTAGTATCTAGTATTTGATTTTATATTGCTTTGTCTTCTATCTTTTAAATAAATTTGATCTTACATGTTGGCAGTTATGAAATTCACAAATAAAATATGTCACTTGGGAAATTTAAGATGATATAGCTAAGTAACAGAATATTTTCTTTTATAGGAAAAAAAAGGATGTTCTCTAATCAGATAACAGACGCATCTGAAAAGTCATTGTCAAATACCAAGATTAATTAATATTTTTGTTATATAATTAGAGTGTCACTGCAAAGAAATTTGCTTACAAATTTCAGTGATTCATATTCAACCAAATCATGGAAAATATTTGAAGCTTTAATTCATTAGAGAAAGTATTTTTGTAACTATTGAAAAAAGTTTATGATTGACTTATTATTGCTAGTCAAGTGAGCCATTATGATGTAATAAATTTTAACCAAGCTGTTTTCTTACCTATATGGAGAACGACTTCCTTTAAAACATGCCTTCTTTTTTTCTTAAGATTTTGAGTATGGAAAGTTTCTTATATAATTCCTGTCAGTTACATGGTAAATGATGTTTTGTTTCTTCAAATTGAATTTAAACTTTAAGAAAAAGAAAGCATGATACACAATTTATACTCATTTGAATGTTTGAATGTCCTATTTTGCCTTTCTAAAAATATATTGAACAATTAAAAAAGGCTATAGCAATTTCCTTTTTTTCTTTTTGTCTTTTTACTTTTGCCCTTATAGTCTGTATATTATTTTATTACATTGATGACTCTTTTAATCCTGTAAGAATCACATACAGGAATGAATCACATTCTTTGAATCAATAATTCAGTCCTTGACGCCAACCTCTGAGGGAGAATATTATGGTCATGCCATCTGAACAGTGCCGTAGCTATGGCTACCTATATCATTCTCAGCAATGGAAAAAAAAAGTGACAATGACATTAAATTTAATCCGGTTCCCCTTTTCTGTGGTTCCCACTGGGATGAGCCACTAGTGTCTTGCCTTAAATATTCAAAACCTTCCTGAGTAGTTTGCATGTGTTCATATACTGGGACAATGTCCTGCTAATACAGAACAATACATCTGTCATGTATTTCTCCTGTGAGTGGATGTGAGTCTGCAGCCAGTGAGTATAAGCGCTAGGAGTTGATTTTCCTTAGCAATTGTCTTTATGAGACACATTAACAGACGAATTTCAGTAAGGAAATGTCCATAGAGACTATTTATTATGAATTGGATTATGTGAGTTTACAAACCCAAATGGAATGAAGAACTAAGGTCCTTTATATAAATACATATGGGTTGGAGGGGAGGAGGGAACCTAGCTTTATTTTCAGTCACACTTCACCAGATGTGAATGAAGCACTACAAAAAATAACATGGTTGAATACATTTGGGAGACATGATTTAATATATATTGAGTGAAAGTAGCCTACATTCATTACCTTACTATTATCCAGAAAACTCAGGCAAATATATAGTTTTTTTCCCCCCCCAATTCTGGAGTTTGAAGAATTCACAAAAAGAAAAGGAGATTTATGCTGACTACCAAGTGGGAAAACACACATCCAATGAACACTTTTTAAACCTTATAATTTTAAAATGAAAAATGAAAGTCCTTTATTTCTAAACAATAAAGAATTTCTACAATGGTATTTGTGGCTAGGCATTTCAAAACTCTCTGATTCAGTGGTATTTTTGTTATTTAAGGACAGTTAAAAAGAGTTACAAACTTATTTTTTTTTCTTTTAATAAACCTTGATAGCCATATATAAATCTTCCTCCTTATGTAGAAAAGTCCATTCTTAGATGATGTGTGTGTTATTAACTCACCTTGCAAATCAGTTTTTTTTTAACATAAGGAATATGAAATAAAAAATAAACAATAAAAAGTCAAAACATAAATAAAGCTAAACATCCTTGTTGAGTTTTTCTTTCTGTTATTATTATGACTATTATTGTTGCTAGTGATTCAAGGATAGAATCTTATAAACTTCAGCTATTTGTTGTCTATCTACCTTCTTGTCTCTTTTATTGAGTACCTTGGCTTCATGGCGTTCTATTGTCTTGTAGATATGCATGTATAACTCCTGTTACTGTCACTAGGAATCAAGCACATGCACTGAAAGAAGCATGGGCCCCTTAATAACTTTATGTTTCCCTTCAGTAGGTAGAAAATAGAAGATTCACATCAATGCAGTGTTTCTGATATCAGAACCATAATAAATATGTGATAAATGGAAAATAAGTTATTTTTCTAATGATATATCATTGACTTTACATCTGTAGAAATGTATAATTTAAAGTCAACTTCCAAGTAAGCAACTCAAAGTTCCTAATTTGTGCTGACTGGCATTTGGTTTCTGACTTTAGTCATTGTATGTATTATAGAATGAAATCTTACTTTGTTGTGGCTTTGCAAATTCAGACTTGACAGATAAGGCATAGATTTTATATAAAGAAAACATAAACCAATATTAAGGTGACAAAAAAGGTTAAGGACAAATAGTACTGTTGCATTTCATTTAGTGGAATTAAAAATCTATTTGAAAAAATATTTCCAAATTATCCTATTTTTTAACGTTTATACCCAAAGTTAGCCCACTTTTCGGACTGTTAATTACCATGTAACTAGTTCATTGGTTGCTAACTTATGGCCATATTGAGCTTTAAAGAATTAATTTAATAAATTTAAACTAATTTAATGTAGTGAAGGGGAAGGAACACTTTCCAGACAAAGGGAATGAGCAAGAAATCTATTAGAGATAGGAAAAGTGTCCCACAAACTATTTTTTTGTGGCATGCTAGTGGTGGTTACAATGTCCTATATTAATTAAGGTAAGGATTTTTATTCTGAACTTCTGTGAAAGTAGCCAAAGTTTATTTCTGATGCTCTTATTTAATTCAAAAATCTAGTTCCTCTTTCCTAGGCATCTTGCTACTAAAGTGTTAGCATTTCACTAAATAAATAAATTAATGAAAATTGTCCAGGCTGCTCAAATCTAGAAATTACTTAGAGCTCTAACATAAGTTGAAAGAACAAGAGTCTTCTTGATCTTCTCTTTAACAATGAGACCAGGCATGTAAGATCCCTAAGGGGGTCAATAAACTCGAATCCATTCAAGGTCCATACATTTAGATAACAGGTTTACTGAAAGCAAAATTAAAAAATTGATCATAATTTCTTTATTTGGGTGTTTTATCACTTCCTATTTTATTGTATATTATCTAGGATGAGAGCTTTCAATAACCCATGGATTTAATCATCCTTTCTGTGCAGATGACTACAAATTTTATGTATCTAGATCTATTTTCTAGTTACTTGTGATTCAAGTATAATCAATTATACTGATATAGTCCTGAATCACTAACTGCCAAATGAATATTTCCAGCTCTTCCTGAAAGAGTCTTAAGCTTAATATGGCCAAAATAGAACTTTTTGTTTTCCCTTTTCTTAGTTTCCTAATTTCTGTTGAGGGTACTACATTCTCCTATTAGAAGCTCAGTTTCACAAAATTGGACTCAGCCTTCTCAATTTTCATAATCAGCCAATTTTCAAGTTTTGTTGATTTTACTTTCCCTCTCTTATCTGTCTCCAGACTCACCATATCATTCTTAACCTCTCTACTCAAGAAGTTCCAGTGGTTTTCAGTAGCCATTAAGATCAAATATAGGCTCTTAGATTTGGCATTTAAAATCTTTTACACAATAATTCTAACCAGGTTTGGTGGATTCTGAGCTATAGAATCTATCTATCATATCTATCTCAAATTCTAGCCAAACACTTATCTGCCATTTTATGTGGAAAACATTTTATTTTGTACCTCCATGTCTTTCCCTACACCTGGAATGTATTCTGTCATTATCTTCATCTTGTAGAATCTCTACAACTGCAGGATCACCTCCTTCACAAAGACCTATCCTGATCCCTCCAGTTGCTAGTGCTCTTCCTTTGGAAGGTAAATTTTCTTGCCAAGCCAAGCAAAGCATTCTATCCACCATATAATTTAGCTAAGAACTAAGGGGAATAAATGAAAAAAAAAAAAAGAAGAATGGCCATTGTATCCTCCTTTCCCCCCATGCTTCAGTACAAATAGGATGCCTTCTATATACATAGAAGGTCACCATTTATTATATAGTATCCCAAATCATTCCCCCAAAGAGCGTAAGCTCACACAGATAAGATTTGATCCTGAGAGCTTAACCCTAAAGAACAGAGTTTTTAATCTGCCTTGTTAAAGAAAATTCCCACATCAGTGAAATAGATTTAAAGCTACCTATAAAAATGATTGTTACATAAAGGAAAAATAATTTGGTAATTGTAGACATTTGGGGAACATGGATCCAATAGTTTAGTTTATTTAACTCATATAATGAAATGAATTTTTTTTGAAAATTAACATATTCGAATCCTATTGTTCTGAAAAAGTATGTGTGTGCGTGTATGTGTGTGTGATGTTGAATGCTATCACATTGATCAGCTTCTCTGATCATATCTACTGGTTTTTACTTTATTTTAGCTTTTAATATGGAATATTGAAAAAATACTTCTATTGCCATGATAATTTGATGCACTTAATATTTATTAGGCATCTACTATACCCAGATCATGGTTTAGGGATTGAAGGAAATACATATTTTAGATAAGATAGAGTCCCTATCTTTAGGAGACTACCATAAGATAACTAGAGTACAAGATATTGCATAACAAATGCATTAAAAATTGCAAAATAAATGCTTTGTAAGGAGTGAGGGGAAAATAATAACCAAAGAGGATGGTAGAAATCAATGTGGTTTTGGTGAAAGAGCAACATAATTCTTTAAAGGATAGATAAAAATTCAGCAAATGAAGAGGGGAAAGGAAGATATTCCTGTATAGAAAAGGGAGTAAAAACACAGGTGGGAATGTATAAGGTACATCAAGAGAAAGAGAATAGTCTAGTTTAACTAGAACATAGATTTTTTTTTAAATGAAATTGCAAAGATAGAAAGACAAAATGGTGTCAGATTTTATAGGGTCTTGAAAATGAATAAAAAGTTTAATTTTTAAAAATATTTTCTTATTTTGTTTTTAATTTATGGAATAAGACAAGTATTTCCATAACATAATATAATAATAAATTTTTTCATTTTTTCATTTTTTTTTCTGTTACTTTTTCCCTACCTCCCTACTGTGCTATAAAAAATGATAAGACCCATTATCTTTGAATTTTATTTGCTAATTAAACCCAAAGATTTTTGAATAGATTATTCTTTTAGTGGTGTGAAGGATAGATTAGAGTAGAAAAAAATCTATAAGGATGAAAGTGAAGGATATTTTTTGAGAATCAATTATTAGGGTTTTGGCAGTGAGTACAGAAGGGAGATTATCAAGGTGAATATTGCATAATTGGAATCATTTGAAATTTGTTTTACTAATTGGATATGAAAAGTCTCCTGTCTCTGGGTTTTTGCTCTGGCTGTCCCTTTTGCTTATATTGCTCTCTCTCAGTTCCTCTTCCTTCTGGCATTTTTGATTTCCTTTAAGATTCAGTTCAAGTTACATCTTCTCCAGGAGTCCTTTTCTTGCATTTAATTAGTATATATGTACTTTGTGGGGGAAGTTGGTAGGAGCACTGCCAATCAATTGACTTTTCAATGATAAAATCTCAGAAGTAAGAGAGTAGATATTAGAGACAACAAGATGATGAAATTTTTTGGTTTTAATTCCTAGCATTCTTTATTCAGAATATGCTTCCTTGATAGCACTGAATTTACTGATGCATCCTATTGTTTTTTTTTAAATTTTATTTATTTATAATTTTTTGACAGTATATATGCATGAGTAATTTTTTTTATAACATTATCCCTTGTATTCATTTTTCCAAATTATCCCCTCCCTCCCTCTACTCCCTCCCCTAGATGACAGGCAATCCCATACATTTTACATGTGTTACAATATAAACTAGATACAATATATGTGTGTAAATACCATTTTCTTATTGCACATTAAGTATTAGATTCCAAAGGTATAAGTAACCTGGGTAGATAGACAGTAGTTCTAACAGTTTACATTCACTTCCCAGTGTTCCTTCTCTGAGTGTAGTTGTTTCTGTCCATCATTGATCAACTGGAAGTGAGTTGGATCTTCTTTATGTTGAAGATATCCACTTCCATCAGAATATATCTTCATACAGTATTGTTGTTGAAGTGTATAGTGATCTTCTGGTTCTGCTCATTTTACTCAGCATCAGTTCATGTAAGTCTCTCCACACCTTTCTGAATTCATCCTGCTAGTCATTTCTTACAGAGCAATAATATTCCATAATTTACCCAACCATTCTCCAATTGATGTACATCCATTCATCTTCCAGTTTCTAGCTACTACGAAAAGAGCTGCCACAAACATTTTGGCACATACAGGTCCCTTTCCCCTCTTTTTAGTTTGATGTAATCAAAATCTTCTATTTTGTGATCAATAATGATCTCTAGTTCTCCTCTGGTCATAAATTCCTTCCTCCTCCACAGATCTGAAAGGTAGACTATTCTCTGTTCCTCTAATCTATTTATGATCTCATTCTTTATGCCTAAATCATGGACCCATTTTGATCTTATCTTCGTATATGGTGTTAAGTGTGGGTCCATATCTAATTTCTGCCATACTAATTTCCAGTTTTCCCAACAGTTTTTTCCAAATAATGAATTTTTATCCCAAATGTTGGTATCTTTGGGTTTGTCAAAGACTAGATTGCTATAGATGTACCCTTTTTTGTCCTTTGTATCTAATCTGTTCCACTGATCGACTGGTCTATTTCTTAGCCAATACCAAATGGTTTTGGTGACTGCTGCTCTATAATATAGTTTTAGATCAGGTACACTTAGACCACCTTCCTCTGACTTTTTTTTCATTAGTTCCCTTGCAATTCTCGACCTTTTATTCTTCCATATAAATTTTGTTGTTATTTTTTTCTCGGTCATTAAAATAGTTTCTTGGGAGTCTGATTGGTATAGCACTAAATAAATAGATTAGTTTGGGGAGTATTGTCACGCATCCTATTGGTGATAAAACATGAGATTAATTAAAAACAAAGAAACAAAGTGCTTTTGACTTTTAAAAAATTATATGTATGTATGTGTATGTATATATATATATATATATATATATATATATATATATATATATATATATATATATATATATATATATACATATGTAGTTGAAAAATAGTATCACAATTATTATTATATAAAAAGAGCTAAAACCACCATGGAAGCTAAAGCGTATATTCTCATTCCAATTGTTTTCTTTTGTTTATAGTTTAAAGATATTAGGAATTATATGTCAATACCTCAAAAGAAAAAACAAGTCCACTTTATGTACAGGATGGAAAATAAAGCTGCTTTTTACCTAAATCAGACTGTTATCACCTACATTGTTTACATTATAAATTTTCAAAATTACTAACAAATAACCATTTAAAATCAAAATCTACTGTATCTGGATTATTGTTTTTAAATGAATTTTATTTTTAAAAAAGAAATTATAAGTATTATCTGATTCCCAAATGGATATATGTACTGAATACATAAATCAGAGTAACAATATGTCTTTTATATATCTAATCTAGATATGGTTCTTTAAGTAATTCAATAGTAATGATTAGATGTAAAAAGCAAATGATGAGATTTTCAATGAATTATAAAGTATCCCTACAAAAAAGTTCCTAAATCAAGCTTGGTGGAATTAGGGGACAGCTAATCACCAGATCTATGTGATCAGGCCCTGGTGGCCTTTAAAAAAATTAAGACATTATTTTCTGTGAGGGCTTTTGAGATAAGAAAAAACCCTGAGAAGCATAATCTTTTAGCAGAAAAGGAACTAACTATGGAAGAAAAACCCTCCTATTTAGAGAAATACCTGAGCTACAGAGAGAAAGAGGCCTAGGGAACCAAGCTGGGTGACCTCAGAATAAAAACATGATGACATTGTGATCAAGGAAAGGACTTTGGAGGTAGAGAGTGCTGGAAGTGTTAATTGTCTTGGATAATGTGTTCCCAGTGTACTCTATGTATGTGCTCATTCTTCCAGTTGATACTATGTATATTTGTGGGAGATTATGGGATTATGGGGAACGTTTTGTAGCTACTCTTCTTGTCATGGCATGTCAATTAATGCCTTTACTTTGAGATAATTGTGTTGGCTGGCTGACTATTAAATAATCATAAACTGTAGTTTTAATGATGTAGATCCATAGAGTAAATTGAACCCTGAACACTCAACTTGCCAGTGTGATTTTAAGTTATGTAAGTAGTCCAGAAAGGGTGTTAAGTTATGGATGCTTGTCTTGCTGATTAGAATATAAACCCTAGAGAGATTGTTTTTGTCTTAGAAAACATACCTGACACATAGGAACTACTTATTGTTGAATGAATGGATAGCAAGAGAATCCTGACTCATTATTTTTTAAACTGAACTAGTGATTTAATTGGTATAAAGAAATCCTGGTGAGGAATATCCTTTTACCAATGGAGTTCATTCAGACAGAATGTACAGAGTAATATGGTCTTTAGATACTATCAATGAATTCAAATCAAAGCTCTTTCCCAGCACACTGAATGAACTATCACACTATTTACTGGGGAAAGCCTAAAGCAGCAAAAAAATCTTAGCTGGAAGTTGTCTTCTTTTAAAAGGTCCCCTGAATGATCATCAATTCTGGCTCAGAAGCCAATTCGGGGATTGTTAGCTATGAATCATATATATATATATATATATATACACACACACACACACACACACACACACACACACACACACACAGAAGTCTGTGCCGCACTTTCTCCCCTCACCCTGCAGAAAATAATTTGCATATGTTTTGTACAAACACATTCCACTAAGGTAATTTCATTAAAATACTGGACTCATATCCCTCGTATGCATTTATATCATCCTATATTTTGTTATTTTATATAATAATCATTGAAACAGTGTTCTTCCCATTAAGCTTTGCTTATAGTTTTGAAAAAAATATCTAGTTCTTGACTGCCAGGGTCTCAGTCAGTATTTATTGGGTACAGGGTGATTATGTCACATAGATGATAACCAGAGGAGAAGGAAGATGGTGGCTACATTTTGGAGTTTATAAGTAAAGGGATTTTAACCAGGATAATTCAGCCACATCAAGCTATCACCAAGTATTGCTAGATACCAAACAAGCTGAGAATTACATGAATATATGTAATGAGAAAGTAGAGAACTGCGGTGGTCTATCACATCTCTTTCTAATACAATCACATCTATTGAAACATTCTCCCATATAAGTATTAAAATATGGCTGCTTCTACACAATATTACTGATAAATAATAACACTGATAAATAAAAACACTGATAAAAAGAAGGTATTTTTAAAATAGTGTTGAAAATGAGATAAATGAAAAATTTCTTCTGATTGGGGATATCAAAGATAAACTTCATTATATTGCCTAAAGTAGACCCTGCTTTCTGTTGCTGTGTTGTAATTTCAGTCATTTCCAGATCATCATGACTCCATTTGGGTTTTCCTGGCAAAGATACTGAAGTGATTTGCCATTTCATTCTCTAGCTCATTTTACAGATGAGGAAACTGAGGCAAGAGTTAAATGACGAGGATCATACAGATATCATGTGTGAGACCAGATTTGAACTCTGGTCTTCCTGACTCCATATCAGACACCCTATCCACTGTGCCACCTAGCTGCTGTACCATAGGCTCCCTGTAGATCTTTTAGGCATGAAATATTCTCAAGAGAGAGCTTCAGAGGCTAAACTTTACTAGTACTTTTTAGATTCATTTGTGAAAAACTTCATCTAAATCCTAAGCCAAACAGATACAAGCTCATGGTACCCATGAAAGGAAGAATATAGACTACCTGTGGAAGATATTTTATTGGAAATTTTTCTATTTTGTATTTTAGACTATGAAACATAACTGTGTAACATATAACTACTTACTGTTTTTTTGGCTGATTTTTTTTTTCATTCCTTGACCCTTCTTAAGTACTTAAGCATATTTTAACTTATATTATTGCCTACATTTAATGTCATCATAGTGTGCAGTTAACCTTGAATTCATTAATTGAATGTCAGTGGAGCATGAACTCTGGGAGTTTCTATATTGGAAAGAATTCAAGCAGCCATAGCATGAATTTAATAAAGTTTTAGGGATAATGACCCCATATGTAAATTATCCTTACCTTTCTCTATCTGCCAGGTTTATTTTTTTTTATTTCTTTATATTCTGGATTCTAGAGCATTAAGAGAGTATGAATTGATACTTTCTCATATGTTAATAGAATGGCATACTCTCTCATTAATTAATTATTAATCAATTACATTTGAGTGTAATTTATAGTTTATAAAGTAAAAAATATTTCAAATAAATGAAGAAACCAGTACTTTCCCATGAACTTTGTCTTTCTCCTCTTCCTCCTTTATCTTTTTTTTTCCTTTTCTCTATGCTGCAAACTCCTAGTCTCATGAACTAAAAAAAAAAATCAATATTTCTGAGTATATAATTTACTGACAATGTAATAAATGATACAAAACACATTTAAATATTTCAACATCACATTAGTTGTGTGAGAAATCACAGTCATAGATAGATATAGACTGACATAATATTTATTGAGCTCTAACTCTGTGCCAAGCATTTTGCTAAATATTGGAAATATAAATATAAATATAAAGGCAGATCTTCTTTTGAGGAGCTTACATTCTACTTGAGGAAGACAACTTCTAGCACTATATCAAATGATTCTTTGCTTTACTCTTGGAAAGGCCTTCTTCCTAACAGATGTTAGCTCTTGTTTAAATAGGTAAGATTTATAAATAGGTAATATTTATCCTATTAAGGAGTGGCTTATTTATTCTTATGATGTTTAATTTTTTAAGCATAAAGGGGCATTATATTTCAAGAAATTTTTCTGCATATTTTGATGTAATTCATCAATAAATTCTTATTAAATACCCACTATGTGCTAGACATTGAATGCTGAAGATACAAACAGAAGCAAAAGGCACTTCCTGTCCTGAAAGATTTCATAATCTAATGATATATATATAACAAATATATACAAAAAAGCTATAAACAGGAAAAATAGGAAAGAATTAATCGAGGAAGGCACTAGAATTAAAAATAATTGGAAAAGACTCCCTTTGAAGGTTGCCAGGGAAGCCAATAGGCAAAGATGAGGAAAAGAAAATTCCTGGAGCCAAGAAATACAGTGTCTCACTTTGTAAGACATCTATGTTTAGTGGGCATGACTTGAATGAGGATCCGTTAAAGGAGATTGAGAGGGAGTGATAAGAGAGGAGAAAATGCTATTCTGAAAACCTAGAGAAGTCATCATCAAGAAAGGAGTCATTAGCAGTACCAAGGGATACATAGAAGTCAAGAAAAATGAGGACTGAGAAAAGACCATTGGAAGTGGTAATTACTAGATAGAGCACAAGTCCTGGTGTCAAATGGTTCAAATGCACCCTCAGACATTTACTAGCTATGTAAAGGAGGTAGGCAAGTTGCCACAAAGCTTGCCAAAGACCTATTCTGGATTCTGGAGTCCATAGTCACCAATCTCCTCATCCTGCAGCCAAATGACTCTGTCCTTTCTCCTTGGCCTTCCACTCCTAACCTATGATTATATTAACACCAAACATTCGGCAAGCACCAATAAGGGGAGCCATTATCTAAATATATGTTAATAGAGTCATTATCTCACATCAAATGGGTAATAGCCTTAAATACTTGGTTGTCTGATTCAAGCATACCTTTTTGGAGTTTCAGCCCTCTATACTACAAATAATTTAATATTTTCAAATTCTTTATTTCTCATTCTGTTAATTTAATATTTCATTTATCAGTTTTATTGAAATGCAATTGCATCAAATAGTTTCTAATGCTTTCCTTTATTTCTCATCATATGATTTTCTTTCTTTTTAAAAATTAGATTAACCAACTATTTAAAAATCAGCCCCTATGCTTATTTATGCATTCTTTTTCATTTTCAGTTTTATTGATTTCTTTTTTGACTTTCCATTAATTCTATTTTTGTTTTTGTTGGTATTGTTGCTATTGTTATGTTCAGCTCATTGATATCTTTTTTTTCTCTTTTCTTTTTGAAACTATTTTCTTCTGAGGATTGTTTTTGTTCTAGGTTTAAAGTTTCCATATGAAATAACATTGTTTTTTATTGAAATCATCTACATCTATATTAATCATTTCTTGATTATTTTTTGAAAGGAATAAATTTTATTGTGTTATATTTTTTAGAAAAAAAGGCTCCTTATTCATTGCAATTTTTATTGTGTTTTGGTCAGCTTAAAATTTTTAATTTGCTGTATATTTCCTTATGAGGTTTTTATGGTCCAGTACATAGTTTTCCATTTTACCAAATTTATTTTTAAGAGTTGATTTTCTTCATTATACTTTCTTCCATTTCATTGAATTTATTTTTTAAGGAATTGTGTTCTTCAGTCAATTTCTATGTTTCCTTTTCCAAACTGTTGGCTTTTTCACCCCTACTTTTATAATGCTCCTGCATAGCTCTCCTTTCTCCCCCCCCCCATATTTCTTCTATCTCTTTAACGATCCTTTTTTAGCTCTTTCAAAAGAACTTTTTGAGCTTGAGATCAATTCATGTTCCTCTTTGAAACTTCACCTGAAGACATTTTACCTTTGCTGAACTCTTCTAGGTTTGTAGTTGAGGTCTTTGGATTTATACTAGGTTACTAGGTTTATTTCCTTTTGTATGGTTTCTATCTAATCTGTTCCTACTGAATGAGACCAGGTGAAGTTTTCTTAAAAAGTGTATGAGATGGAGTAAGTCAGAATTTAGGCCTGAGATCAGAAAGTCACCTAATCTCTAGGCCTAGAGTTTTCAAGGGCAAAAAAGATCAGAACTAGGTCTAAGCTTCAGGAAGTGATGTGACCCATAGGAAGTAGACAACATTGGCGACCATTGGTCAGTAATGATTACTTCCTTTTTAGTCCATCCAATGAAAAGACTTTAGTCTTTTGCTATTTAACCAGCTTTATTATTTCTGGCCAGTCAGATCAGGCATATGTTGGGAACTGAGAGTCTCTATGTCTCCGAAAACTGTTTGGGCCTCTCCTTGCAAAGACTGAATAAATGCTTTCTCTTTGTATCTGAAGATGTCTCTGATTAGTTAAGTTGGGTAAGGAGGTCTAGCATCCCACATACTACTGCTTCATAGGATAATTTGAAATCTAGTATGCAGCTCTTCATTTTTAACTCTGTCTGAACCCTTTTTTCTTTCAAGGATCTTTCTTCAAAGAATACATTGTATGATTCTACTTTCTAACACATCTAGCTACCCTATTCCATTTTATGGATGAGTTCATCCCATTTGTATTCGTGCTTTCTTATAATTACTAATATCTTATTTTCTTTCATCATATTTTTTTATTTCAATCCCCCCAACAAATAAATACT
Organism: Sminthopsis crassicaudata; assembly: GCF_048593235.1. Taxonomy (NCBI): domain Eukaryota; kingdom Metazoa; phylum Chordata; class Mammalia; order Dasyuromorphia; family Dasyuridae; genus Sminthopsis; species Sminthopsis crassicaudata. Next base: position 141,281,167 of record NC_133622.1, on the reverse strand, counting down.
TTACAAAGAAGGGAATGGAGAAAGAAAAGATATTGATCAACATTCATAGAAGCTGTATTCTTAATTCTTTGTCCTCTTCACCAAATCTAGATTCAGAATTTTGGTCCTTATGCTTTTTTTCTTGTTAATTCTCTCTTTATGATAAACTCTGCAGGATTTGATTTTGTTTTGGTTGTAATTTTTCCTTCCCTGAACCTACTTTCCATCTTATATTCTCCTCATCTCTTTTTCTATCCCTTCTCAAGTTAATATATTTCTATATCAAATTTTTTGTTTTAAAATTTTTTTTCTGTGCATTTAATTCTTCATTTAGCTCACAAAAGAGTGAGATTATGAGATATTCATTTTGTTAACTCCTTCTTCCAAGTTTTTATACAGTTTTATGTATCTCATTTATGCAAAGTAGTTTTTCTTCCTTCCTATTTCTTTACTATTTTATTTCTTTTCCTTTCTTTTCTTCCCTCACTTAAAATCAACAAAACTGAATCACCACACCCAAAGTCCTGTGTTTGTCTTATTTAGTTCCCTTTTTGTCCCCTTTCCCTTTGAAAACAGTGGGATTTTCAAAGATCCACTGTATCAGTAGCAGCCATACAGTAACCAAATGACAGCTAGGCAACACAGTTGATACAATTCCTGTCCTGGAGTCAGAAAGACTTTGTGAGTTTAAATTTAATCTCAGACACTTACCAACTGTGCGACCCTTGGCAAGCCACTTAACCCTGTCTGCCTCAGTTCCTCAACTGTAAAATGAACTGAGGAAGGAAATGACATACCACTTCAGAGAAAATGTTTGGAAATTGAGAGGATGTCCACCAGTTGGAAAATGGCTGAATAAGTTATGTTATATGAATGTTATGGAATATTATTGTTCTATAAGAAATGATCAGCAGGATGATTTTAGAGAGGTCTAGAGAGAATTACATGAACTGATGCTGAGTGAAATGAGCAGAACCAGAAGATCATTGTGCACAGCAACATCAATATTATAGGAAGATCAATTCTGATGGATGTGGCTCTTTCCAACAATGAGATGATTGATGCCAGTTCTAATGATCTTGTGATGAAGAGAGCTATCTACACCCAGAGAGAGGACTGTGGGAATTGAATGTGCATCACAACATAACATTGTCACTCTTTTTATTGTTGTTCACTTGCATTTTGTTTTCTTACGCATTTTCTTTCCTTTTTGATCTGGTTTTTCTTGTGTAGCAAGAGAATAGTATAAATATGTTTACATATCTTGGATTTAACATATATTTTAACATGTATAATATATATTGGATTACTTGCCATCTAGAGGAGAGGATGGGGGGAAGGAGGGAAAAATCTGAAACACAAGGCTATGCAAGGATCAAGGTTGAAAAATTATCCATACATATGTTTTGAAAAGAAAAAGCTTTAAAAATAAAAAAATAAAATAAATTGAAAAAATAAATACCCATATACCCCTCTATGCTCACTCTCTCACTCTGGCCTCTTCTTATGGTCTAGATTGACCACCTATAGATAAAGAGATCAATGATTCATTATAAATGTAGTTTCTTCATTTTTGGTAACTACTAGAATAGTAAATCACAAAAATGCTATGTACATAATTTAAACATTTTTTTGTTAATTTTATTTTTAATTTATAGAATAAAATAAGCATTTCCATAACATGGCATATTAAAATGCTTATGAAACTGCTAATCTGTCATGTACAACTTGCTATTCTTTTAAAATATATAATAAAGTTATCATGGTAAAAAAAAAATCCCAAATGAGATGAAACAGTCAGCCACAACTGAAACAACTGAACAACAACAAAGTCAAACTAATCATAGTATTGTACTGTGAGGAGTGGCACAAGGGACTGACCTAAGCACAAAATCCCATATCAAGAACAAGTAATGTATATTTTGAGGATGTCTATGGATTGTAAGGAGAATACCACTGGAAAGACTTTGCACCCTCCAGTGGAATCTGGAGTTATGAAATTCCATTTGACAAAGTTAATGACTTTTGATAAAATATAAGATTTTCTTGCTCTGGGACTCTACTCCATTGACATAAACCCTTGGGTTTACCCCTCAGTAAGATACTGTAGATAGAGAAAGTGGCTGGGGAAAGCTGGGGAAGAACCTCAGAGAAGTGAGAAGCTGCAGACATGGATTTGGGATGGTTTGTGTAACATATCCAAAGGTTTGATTATTAGTGGAATAGGTAAATGTTTTTTGACTCTGAAAACAATCCATGAGAAATCATTTATTCAGAATGATTTTTTTTAAATGTTAAAGATTTGGGATTTTAGATAGTCTTTACAATACAAATCAACCACTCCATCTATGACTTCTAGTTCTAGTTCTTGTAGTTTTCAGCATGACACAGGTACTCCTTATGATTATACTGCTGCCAATTCTGGGACAATAGACTTCCTGCTCTCCAGAGAGCCACAAATTCCCCTGTGTGGCTGCCTATGTTTGTTCTGCCAAGGGTAGGCCTTTCTCACTTTTACTCTCTGATATTCCTATAACCATCTTGGCCTGATCTTTCATATTATTGCTGCTCTCCCCTTTTCTCCCTCTCTCCCTTCCTCCTCCCTCCTTCTCTGTCTCTGTCTCTGTCTGTCTCTCTCTCTCTGCAGAAACTCTAGTCAATCAAGCCCATTGTGCTTTATTATCTCATAGATCTGTACTTTATATCTAATTGTTTTCACATTATCTAATCTTTTTTTGAAAATTTTTCCTTCAAAAAAAAAAAAAAGGAACATATTGGTCCTTTTTCTTTTTTCCTAATTATCTTTGTAAATAGACCCAGTAGTGATATTACTGGGTCCAAGGACATATAGGTAGTTTGGTGACTCTTTCGTCATGGCTCTAAATGCTCTCCAGGATGATTGACTCGATTCATAATTCCACCAGAGATAGATTGGTGTCCCAGTTTTTCTACGTCCCTCTCCAACATTTGTCACTTTTCTCTTCTGTCATTTTAGCCAGTCTCATAGATACAAAATGATATCTCGAGGTTTGATTTGAATTTTCTAGTAGTTTTTAGAGCATTTTTTTCATATGACTACAAGTTATTTTGATTTTTTTATTAGAGGGCTTCCTGTTCATATTCTTTGACTATTTGACTGACTCATTCTTAAAGATTTCACAAAGTTCTTTGGATATTTTGGATATGAGACCTTTATTTGATATACTATCTATAAATTTTTCCCCCTTCCTTCTTATCTTGGTTGCATTTGTTTTATTTGTATAAAACCTTTTTTCATTTAGTGTAATAAAAATTATCTATTTTATATCTAACCTTGCTTTCTATATTTTATTTATAAATTGTCTAATAAACAGTATGTTCTGTGTTCTTCCCCCAATTTTTTTTTCTCAGTATCCCTCAACTACCTCTATTATCTGACTAATTTTTCTTTCAGTTGTGGACACTTCCCCCTATCTATATTTGCCATAGTGTACCAAAATTGTACCATGAAATAGCAATTTCTTTATAAAAGTTATAGTGGAACAATTCTAGAGCTGAACGAGAGCTGTAAAGGTTCTCTTGTGTTGGAAGCATTGCTTATTTTAACTATTAACCACCCCCCCCCCCCCATACAAGTAACCTCATTAAAACTTTAAAGTAATGTCATCTTCTAAACTCACATGAACCCATTGTTTAAGTTTTGGATCGGAAAGAAAAAAAATATACATTCATGTATTTTCTACTAATATCAATTCCCTTGCCTCATATGGAACACTTTTTCCTCTTTCATCTTCACCTTCTCAATGATCATTTTTAAAAGTGCTAAGTAGGGGAAGCCAAGCTGAAAATTGATGGCACACACATAAATTGAAAAATATCAAACAAAATGGCATGAAATAGGAGCAAAAGAGAAATAGGACAATTTGAAGAAAGAGAAGTAAAATCTGGAAAGGCATCCTAATGGAGGTGATACCAGAAATGAATCTTGAGAGAAGAATTTTACCAGATGGTCATGAGGGAAAAAGGCTTCCTAAACATTAGGAATGGATTGGTGAAGTCAGCAATAGCAAGGGGACTACAAGACTTAAAGAGGTACTACTGGTAAAGTCTAGTTGGGAAATAAAATATATGAATAGGAGTAAAACGAAATGAAGATGAAAGACAACTTGAAGTCATATTCTCGAGGGATTTAAAAGTGAGGCTCAGGAATTTGTCTTCCAATAAGCATTATAGTCACTGAACATATTTTGAATACTAGTAACAATAGTCAGATATATGCTTTAGAAAGATCATTTTGACAATCTGACAGATAGATTGGGACGGAGAAAAACTGAAATGTTGGAGACTAGCTAGGAGGCTAAACAATGGTCTATGTGACAAAAGCCTAAACTAGAGTGATAATAGCCTCATTGGAGAGAATGGGACAGATGTTAAATATTTTGTGGAGGCAGAATTGTTTGATTGTTGCACATGAGAGGTAGGAAAAGGGGAGGAGTCAAAGATAATTTGGACATATTGATCTTTAAAGACTTAAGAAGATGGAGGAGAAATGAACAGAAAAAAGGAATTTGAAAAGAGGGTTAGATTTAGGGGAAAATGTGATGAATGTATTTGTTTAGTTATGATGAGTAAGAAAGAATAAGACATTCAAAAGGATATGAAAGATTAAAAATCGGGGGAGAGGCAGCCACTGGACATATAGATTTGGGATTCATCTGCATATTCGTGATAAACACAGGAAGATCTCTAAGGGAGATTTAGAAAGAAGAGAAAAGGGTCTTAAACATAGTTTTAGCATCCTTTTTCTCTTTCATTTAATGTTTTTGCCTTTCTGCACTTGATTATGAGGTTTTTATTCCCTAATACATGATCAATTTCTGTCTAATTGCTATGTACCACTGTGAGAAAGATATATTCCTTTCTATCCCCCTTCAAATTTCTCAACATATCTATCACGCTTAATGTTTCTAAAATTCTATTTTCTTCCTTAACTTCTTTCATTTCCTTTTTTTCTTTTGTTTTGTTAGATTTATCTAGTTCTCAGGGGGAAAGTTGAGGTACCCTACTAGTAAAATTTTCCTATTTCCTCTTGAAATTCATTTAACTTCTTTTAAAATTTGGATACTACATCATTTTTACACACACACACACACACACACACACACACACACACACACACATATTTAGTATTGATATTACTTCATTGTTCATGGTACCCTTTTAGTAAATGTAGTTTTCTTCCTGATCTTTTAGTAAGATCTGTTTTTGCTTCAGTTTTGTCTGAGATCATGATCACTACTCCAGCTTTTTTTTTTTAACTTTTTAACTTGCTCCATGTTTCTCTGCTTCAAATGTTTTTATTGTAAATAACATATTGTAGGATTCTGTATTTAAGTAAGTCTTTCTTTCCTTTTTAGTACTTTTTCTTCAAGGTTTGTCATCATTTTCTAATGTATAGTGCAGTTGTATGTATATGCATATTATCCATAGCATGTCTCGTATATATATATATATATATATATATATATATATATATATATATATATACCCTTTCTCTATTATTAGTCACTTTAATTAAGGCAATGGATTTCTAACTTACCTTTCTATATCTATCTTTTCCATATCTGAAAATCATCTTTCATATACCATTTATCATTTTTCATATACCATATATCATATACCATATATCATTTTTTACCTTTGTTGGAAAATATTTATCAGAGGCTCTCTATGAATTAGGAAAGTTCAATTTCCTTTGCTTGTCCTTCAGGAGTCTCTACAATCTGGCCCCACATTCCCTTTCCAATCTTTTTACCCATTACTCAGCTCAGTATACTTTACACTTCATTGTGACACTACTGAAAGAACTCTGTTGAATTTTAAAAGCGGCCTTTGAGAATTACTGCCTGTGTGATTTAGGGTAGTCTCTTTTTCTCATCTGTAAAAAGAGAGGCTTGAAAGAGATGACCTCTAAGAACCCAGATTGGTGCTCTATTCATTATGCCATGTTACTTCTTTCATATTAAAGTCTATTAAAGTTTTCTATGTATTTATCTTTGTCCCTTTCTAAAATTCATGTTTCATGAAGAACTGCTTCAAACTTTTAAAAAAATTATTAAAACTTCCTGTTTTTTACATAGCCTCCTGATCTCATTCTTCCAATGACATATATATTTACTTTTACTTGTCAGAGAGAGGACATAATTAATTTAAATCAAAGGCATTCAATGAAATAGTATAATAATATTTTAACCATAGACCTAGGGAATATTTTCCCACATCTACACATAGCATTACTGGCTAAACATATATGAGAAGACACTCATGAGTGTGCAGAGAACATGTCTGGATGGGCAGCTCACATCTATAATACTTCAAGGTCCTGAAGTGATCTGATAATATTATATTGCCACCACTGGGTCTGCCTGCCTGCTTCTGGTTGATCTAGAGCATGGTGTATAGTCTCTGCCAGGTGTGTAGTCTTTATGACACTCCATGTTGGTCAAAGAGGGTGCTGTTGGATAATGCTCTTTTGATGGTCCCCTGGATGCTGCTAGGTGCAGCTTCACTGAATATGGAACCTTTTTATGTTTCTTTCTTTACTTCCAGTTTCTCTCTTGGAATCTTCTGCTGGGGTACTTCTTCTCTATCAGAGGAAGAGTGGGCTCTGCTATGTCTTTAAGGCAAAGATTTCTCAGAACCAGTATTGATCATACTAAGAAAAAATCTATAATATCTGGTACCCTCATACATAATCTATTTACTATTACTTATGATAACTACTAGATGGAAACATTAATTAGACTTATACTTTTTAATGTAGGCAACCAAATTTTATTAATCCAAGTATACAAATAGATCACTACTGACATTTTTATCAATTTCAATTGTCTCCTTTCTTTCTAGACTCAAGCAACTTTCCCTTTCTGCTCAGCTAGAGACTTCAGCTATCTCCCTTCCAGGCAGCCATTTAACAAATATCCATCAATTAGCCCTGCCCTTAAATCAGTATGTCTGACTTCTGTGTAGAAATCAGCCCAAGTTGTGCACAGTTCAGTTCAGGCTGAAGTCAATGGCCTCAAGTACATTTTTAATACTTTCAGCTATGAGTATTTCTTCTTGTGGTTTGCTACATAATTTGACTGGTAGTTTATTTCAAAATTACTGATATATTTATTTATAACATTGGTAGTCTGTCTTATTAGAGAGTCTGTATATTTTTATCAATTATTTAATAATATATCCATTTTGTTTACAATATTATACAAACAGGTATTTATCTTATTTTAAAATATAATTTAAAGAAAAATAATTTACTCAAAACATATCAATCACAAAATAGAAGCTTAAAAGAAAATGGAAACAATGGTACAAAGTTAAAATATCTCCTGGTAATAGAACTTGTTATATAAAGCCCTTAGCTTTTTATCTTTCTATAAGAAAACCCATAATTTCTCAGGGCCTTATCTATCATAGGTTTTTCTAAGACAAAATAGTTTTGTTTCTTAGGCAAGTGTTTTTAACGTGGAGTCCATGGAGAGATTTCATTTGGTCCCTGAATTTGGACAGGTTCAAAGAAAGCACATCTTTATTATAATTTTATTGATATATTTTGTAATCCTGTTTTTTTTTTTTTTAATCATGCAATTTAAAATATCATTTTAAGAGGGAGCCTCCACTGAACCAAGAGTTCAAGACATACTGACCTTGGAGCTAGGATTTCAGGTAGGATGTTTCAGTCAAACAGTTTGGCAGGAAAGCCCAGGTGCCAGAGACTTGAGTTCAAGGTGAAACTTAGAACAGGACAGTCCTATATAAAAACTGAGCTAAATTATGAACTTAATCTTTTCCCCCTTTTTAGAGATTAAAGTGGTATGGGGAATGGAGATTATGTTTTCCACATGTTGGTGGGTTTTTGTATATTTGCTAATATATCTCTGAAGTACATATTCCTTTGTAAAAACCAATCAATAGTAGTTAAATGGAACAGGGGTACAAAGGACCCCAATACAACTGAGGGAACATCATTGGCGACCATAGCCATTAGAACAAAAAAGCCTTAACATCTCTAAATTCCATTAAAGGGCAAGGGTAAAATATAATATAATTGGTCTTTGGGCAAATGGGTGCCAGGGTGTTAAGTGTTATTAGTGCTTTTTGGGGGTTTTACTTCCAATAAACCACCAAAGGTTGTTTGGGTTTTTCTCAAACTTGAGATTATTTTTTGCACTCAGTTGAAAATAAAAAGACAAAACCTTCTTAGGTAGAGCTTCACCTTGCACCTCAGTTGTTTGTTTCAAATTCCTATCTTTATTTTGTATATGTAGTCAGCAGTAAAGATTAGCTAGTGGTTTTGAGCCTCATTCCAACAAAAAACTTTTTATCTCCTTCATCTCCTAGTACAACGCTCTGTACATATTCAACAACAATTTGTTAAATTGAATTGTAAGCTCTTTGTATATTCAGCACATAGTTCTTTGCTTTGAAAAGATGTAATACTTGTCTATTTTATTGAATTTCCCCTTGGAGTAGTTCCTCCAACTTAAAAGGGTATCATTATTCACTGGTGCCCTGGTTCCATATTCATTGGATTATATCACAGCCATAACATAGGACATTTACTGTTAGCCCAAACAGTATCTCTTCTTCTGCCTGTCTGAAATTCCATTAACAGGAGATAAGCTTTTCATTTCACAGTTAGAGATAATGCTTAAAAATTTTCTGGGGAGAGGAAACATACCAAATTATAAAAACATGCAATACAGCAAAAAATGTTAGGGTTCTAGTCCTTATTCTCTACTAATGAATATAATTCTTGCAAAAGTGGGTGTTTAAGCTAAGAGGGACACCCTTGAAGTTCAAAAGCACAACTTTTTATTCACTATCCTAAAATGGAAATCCTTTCCCTGTTTCCCTCCTTGACTGGGTACTACAGAAGTTACAATCTATCTGAAGTGCCTAATTCTCCCACTTGAGTGTCCCCTCTTAATTACATTTCTGTTGGTGGTCACTTTATTTGGACATAGTTCAGGCCCTCTTCTGATTTCTCACTGGTTGGATACTACAAAAATTACATTTTATCTGGAGAGCCTAATTCCCTCACATGATTCTCTACCTCTAATTATATCTTCTCTCCACTTCAATGTGAGTCCCCATCCCTGATTACATCATATAATGTATTTTTCATTCTAATTTATGACTTCCCTTCATAAATTTTTTGTTTTCTCTTGTTCTATGTCTAACCTTTAGATTCCATTTCTTAGGTTTCACTTTTTTTTTTCCTGATTTAAGCTTCATTTCTCTGCTTTTCTCAAATTTAAGTTTTGTTAACTCTGTGGAAACCAAACCCTCATTCAACTTTGGAATCATAGTTAATTATTGAATTGATTGTACTTTTTGAGTCTTTCAAGGTTGCTTGTGTTTACAATGTTGTACAAATTGTTCTCTTATTTCAGCTCACTTCATTCTATATCATTTTGCATAATTTTTACTGTTTCTCTGAAATGTCCCTTCATTTTTCCTCATAGCACAATAGTATTTCATAACATCATAATTTGTTAAGCCATTCCCCAATTGGTGTGCACTCCTTTAGTTTCCAGTTCTTTACCACACCAAAAGAGGAGCTACTATAAATGTTATATATAATATATATGTATATATACATATGATACATATATAATATTATATTTAATATGTATTTTACACACATACATATATATTATATATACATGTCTTTTCTCTTTCTTTGACCTAAAAATATTATCTCTGGGTATGTACAGTTAATAACTTTCTGCACATATTTTGAAATTCTTTTCTAGAATAAATGTATCAGTTCATAGCTATCACCACTAAATTATATCACAGCTTATGAATATTGAGATACCTATTTTCTCACAACCCAACCAGTTACTGTCATTTTCCTTTTTTTTAACAATTTTGCCAATCTGATGGCTATGAGGTAGAACCTTAGAGGTGCTTTAATTTGTCTTTCTCTAAAAATTAGTTATTTGTACTATCTTTTCATATAGCAACTAATAATTTGGATTTTTCTTCTGAAAAATTTACCTTTTACAATCCTTTATTAATTTAATTTATTATTAACTAATTTATTAATTGGAAATTGGTTTTTAAACTTATTAATTTGATTCAGTTCCTTATTCAACTCCAAAATATGACCTTAATTAAAGTTGCAGCAAAGATTCGGAAAATTTTATTGTCTTAGCATTTTTATAGCTATATCAAACAGAAGTGATTATAAAGGATGGCCTTGCTTCTTTATTGGAAAGACCTTTAGTTTATTTACATTTTGAATGTAACACCCTTTGGCAAGGACTTGGCTGACCATAAATAGTTTGAGATTTGCTGTTCTTTCTAGTTTGGGAAAAAAGGAAACCAAAAAATGAAGATCATAGTTCTGACAAGAAGATAGAAGTTTTTCAAATATAGGTTATGCAGGAGTTTTGGAAATCTCAAGGAGAACAAAGGCAGAAAGAAGGAATACATCTATGACAGACTTTGCTTGCCTTACCTAAAATCCATGAAAGATGACTTCTAAAGAGATAAGTGGGAAAGCATATAATTGTGTTGCTGAATAATGGATGCTAACTCCATTAACTAGTCAAAACAAAGTACTTTTACCCTATTTCTGCCTTACTTCTACTTAGTGGTGTTAATTAAAAGAATCTCCCAAAGAAAATATTTGCAAGATTTAATATTATTTCTCATGAACTCTTTTGGTTGACCCTATTTTTATTACTGTAGAGAGTACTACAATTTCCCCAGTTATTCAGACTCATAACCTAGGTGTCATCCCTAACTTACTTCTCACTTTGTGAATATATGTTCTCTCTTTCATGAAGCTTAACTCTATATCTGCCAAACTGTAGAATTTGTGACATACTGTTACCAAGATGCCATCTGAGATCTCTCTTTCACTCTACTATTTCCAATCAATTGTCAAGTTCTGACTTCTGTACCTTCACAACATCTCTCATATATACGCCTTTCTCTTCTTTGACATGGCAGCCACCATGGTGTAAGTTTTCAGTATGTCTCATCTGGACCATTTTAATAATTTATTGTTTGGTCTCCAGTCTCAAGTCTTTCACCCCACAATTTGTTGCCTATTCAACTAGGAGTGACAATATCACCTTTCTATTTAAAATAAAGTCATGTGGCTTATTACTACCTCCAAAGAATAAAATCCTCTGGCCACTTAAAGTCCTTCATATGACCTAATCCCTTCTTACCTTTGTGGTCTTCTTACACCTTGTTCCCTATCTTGCTGTTCCTTACTCATTCTATTTTCTAACTAAAAATTTTCACTCTCTCTTAGTTTCCTCACCTTCCTTTAAGTATCAATTAAAACCCCACCTTCTGCATGGAGCCTTTTAAAATCCTTATTCTTAGAGCCTTCTCTCTTGAGACTTTCCCTAATTTATGTCATATATGTCTTGTATGTATATAGTTGTTTACTTTTTGTTCCCCCCATTAAACTCTGAGCTTTACTTTTTGATTCACTCATTTAAAAAAAATTACTTATTCTTCAATTAATTTTCAGTTTCTTCAGCGGTCCTTTGTAGAATAATTTTCCTTGCATTGTGCTTTCTAAAATATGTGCTTAATATTTCTACTTTCTACATTTATTTGGAATGATAATATGCACTGATACAAGGTCGAATTTGGTGAATGTGTGATGTATACTTGAGAACATATATAATCCTTCATATTCCTATTCAATAATTTGCAGAGGTCTCTCCTATCTAACTGTTCTAAAATTCAATTCATGTCTTTATGCTGTTTCTTATTTGTTTTTGGTTTGGTTTCTAAGACTGTAAGAGTTGGCATCTTCCATCTTTTTTTGAATCTGGAAGTCAGAAATGCCCAAACTTGTAGTGTTCTTGGTTGGTTTTCTGGAGGTCTTGGAACAGTCTTCAGCTGAGTAATCACCACAAAAATAGCCAGGTTAGTCCAAAGTCCAAATTCTTTATTGTCTCCTTGCCTGGGGCCCGGTTAGCTTTCTTGAAGCCCTTCAGACAGGCCTTGGTCTCAGTGGGGGGAGCAGGAGGACAGACCAGCCACCACAGTGGTGTGAGATGAAATGAATGAATCTGAGTCTTCTTGGCTCCAAGAGCTTGAGCTCCTACTTCCAGGCTTGTCTTCTCTGGCTCTTTCTCCTAGCCTCTTGATCCCCCAAGAGAGTCACCACAAGGCTGATGAAGATGGAATGTCTCTGGCTGAGTTTGTCCCTGTTTTATATGCTCTATTCTAATTACATTATCATAGGTGTGAATCTTGTGGAACTATAATAAGTACTAAGTACATGTACTGAACTAGAGAACTATTAATCATCATGCTAAACTAGATAACCATTGTTTTATCAGTTCCTCTAAGTTAGTACCTTATAAGAATCCTTGTTTTAAGTACAAGAGTTCTGGCCCATAACATAAACCCACTTGAAGTTTGAAGAAACTGAAAAACTTCTTCTCTTCTACCCTACTTCTCTAGCAAAGCAGAACATTCATCCCCACCAATTTGAAAGAGTCCCATGCCAATAGGCTTATATAGTAATATTTCTTTTCACTATTCTAATTTTCAAATAATCTGTTGCTTAAGATTGCATATTGTACCAAGCTATTAATTCTTTTTTTTCCAATTCTTTCATAACTTTCATTTCTCTTCCAATTTTTCCCTCTAACATGCTCATTTCACCTATAATTTGATGCTCAAAATTGATAATTCACAACTCACTTATAAAAACAACCTATTTACAGAATCATTTAAAACTACCCCCCCCCAACTCTAATTGATTTTGTGTACAATTTGAGTTTTTCTTTGAGTCTTTTATTGAAGATGTTTGGAGTCATTTTCTTTTGAGTTTATGTTTTGAGTGTCTCTATTATCATAACCACTGTTTGTGATATGATTTCTCTTTTTAAAACTCAAGACTTTTTAAAAACAGCATGACTTTCTGATTTTAGACTTTGTATTAGTTTTAGGGTATGAACCCTTCTCGAAGTTGTATCTGAGTCATCCTCAGTCCTGTTTTGTCTTCTCTTGCTGCTTTGTTAGTTCATTTTTTCTTTATTTCTTTGTTTTGTTTTTTTTTCTTTCAGTTTAGTCATATCAGTTATATTCTATTTTCATGACCCCATTTCGGATTTTCTTGGTAAGGATGCTAAAGTGGTTTGCCATTTTCTTTTCTTTCTAACTCATTTTACAGATCAAGAAACTGAGACAAACAAGGTTAAATAACTCATTCAGGGTTAACTAACTAGTCAGTGTCTGAGTCTTCCTGATTCCAGGTCTGGCATTCTGCCCACTCTGCCAGCTGCTTACTCATTGCTGCTTATTCAGAGAATAGAGTCTTCTGTTTTCCAAGACCTCATGGATAATAGCTCAGGCTGGAGACCTACATGCTTCCGTGTGCTGAAGTTGCTCTGATCCACAGCAAAATCCAAGAATAATCTTTTTTGTTTGAGATCTGAAAATTCCTGATTTGAGTTCGGCTCCAAACAATACAATTGGAGGTTTGCTCTTGCTTGGAGAGCTAATAGATTGCTGCTGGATTTAGCCATTGTCAGCTAATTGGAAAGTTCTGTAAATACAGAGCAATAAAACTATAAAATCCTTTTTCACCTAAATTTCCTGCCCTGGTAATTCCTTTGTAGGATTTAGACTGGGGCTTGGGACAAGAGGTATAATCCTGCTCTGGTACTCAGGTCAGGAATATAGCTAGCTGCGGCTTGCTTTTGTAGCCCAAGGACAGTGATCACTCCTTGTCCTGGCTTGCTACTGTTACATACAGTTCCCACTGACTATATTTGAATTTCTTTAACTATTATGGATTTAGAACTTCCTCTTCTCCCTCTCCTAAGACTGTTTATAGTTTAGAGAATCACAGAATCACTTGTTCATATCTCCAAGTCAGGAAGAGAGCCTGGAGTCAAGAAGACTCATTTTCCTGAATTCCTTGGATATCTTAAAAAGAATGCCCTTACCAAAGATCTCTCCCCACACCACAAGTAACTGTTTTCCTTCTTATTTGAGCTGCATTGAGTCTGTTTGTGCAAAACCCTTTGAATTTTATGTAATCATATTGCCCATTTTATTTTCCATTAGCTATACATACAAATAGCTGCTAAAAATAAAAATAAAAAATAAATTTAAAAAATGAGTAATCAGAGGAAAAATAACTCGACCATAGATTGCTATTATAGGAATTGAGAAGATCTGTATTCATATTCAGAGGAAGATAATGGAGCTAAAAAAAGCTACTTCTTTTTCATGGAGAAATGTCAAATACCAAAAAACCAAAAAAGATTTCTTGGAAGAACTTTAGAAAACTTTTAAAAATCAAATATAAATCAAATAAAGATTTGGGAAAAAAAGGAATAATCCAAGAAAATCAAGAAAACTATGAAAAGAAAGCCAATCTGAATATGGAAATATGTTTAGAAGAATTTAGAAGATTGCTTGCTGTCTAGGGAAGGGGAAAGAGGGATAAAAATTTGGAACACAAGAGTTTTCAGAAGGGAATGTCAAAAACTATCTTTGTATGTATTTGGAAAAATAAAATACTATTTAAAAAAAAGAAAAGAAAATCAACCAACTTAAAATACAGAATCAAAAACATAAGGAAGAAAATAATTCTTTCAAAACCAGAATTTGGAGCAAGGAATAATGTTCTAAGACACATATAAATAATAAAACAAAAAAAAAATAATAAAATAGAAGAGAATATGAAACATCTCATCAGAAAAAAAAACTGATCTGGAGAACAGATTGAGGAGAAATAATATAAGATGAATCAGACTATCTGGAAATTATGATTAAAAAAAACTTGTACAATATTACAAGAAATTATTAAGGAAAATTGCCTTAAAGTTCTAGAACAAGAAAGAAAAGTAGAAACAGAAAAAAAAAACACCCACTGCTCCCTGCCTGAAAGAGATCCCAGGAGGAACACTTACAGGATTATACTAGCAAAGTTTCACAACTCCCAGGTTAAAGAAAAAATATTGAAAACAACAAGAATAAACAATTTAAATATCATGGAGCTATAATAAGACCTAGCAATTAGTATGTTGAAGAACTTTAGGTCTTGGAATGCTATATTTGAAAAGGAAAATAGCTGGGGTTATGAACAAGGATAACTTATGCCACAAAGTTAAATATAATCTTTATGGAAAAAAAAGAATATTTAACAAACTGAAACACTTTCAGGCATTTGTGACAAAAACTGCAAACTTAAGGGAAAATTTGATATATAACCTCTAGGAGAAATATAAGGTAAGCATTAAGAATCAAATATAAGGGACTCAATAAGGTCATATTGTTTACTTGTTTGCTGTAATATGTGACATTATTCTCAGTTCTTTTATCCCTGTTGTTTTTACTAGAGTGGTTTGAAATAAAGGCTTGGACTGAGCTGAATATAATGGGAGTGATTCTAAAACTTAAAATTGTGTAGGTAGAGGTAAAAAGAACAATTATTTCATATAAATGAGACAATAAAGGAAAAAAAAAAACAATGTAGAAGAAACTAATAGAGAGAGGGTGGGTAGTGATGAAACCTTACTTTTATTGGAAATGGGTTAAAGAGGGAATCACATATATATCTAAAATGATATGAAAGTCATCTAAATTAAGAAAGCATTAAGAGGGCAAGGGGACAGAGTAGGGGGAGAGGTTAAGGGACTCTTGGAGTGGTGGATAGATCAAGGAATGAGGGCAAAATAGTGGGTAGAAGTAGAGTAGAGAAATGAAGAGGGATAGGAACAGGGTAAGAAAATAATGAGGAAAAATAGAAGGAAACCATATTACAATTAATTATAGCATAGAATGTAAATGGGATGAATTTATCTATAAAATGTAAATTTATAGCAGATGAAAAATATAAATCAATATCTTATATTCAGGCAGTCCTATAAAAAGTAGAGATACACACAAACATGAAATAATGGGCAGGAGTAGAATTTATTATAGACAAAAAGCAGGGGTAGTAATCATGATCTCAGAAAAAGTTAAAGCTAAAAATATATTTAATCAAAAGAGAAAAACAGGGAAACTACACTTTGTGCCAGTCACATTATTAATTATTGCTTTAGATCATTTAAAATAACTTGGAGGTTTACTGGCTAGATTTCTTTCTGAAGGATCATGGCTTAAACTAAAACCAGTCTGATTCTCATTGATTAGCCACTAATAGGTGCCAGGCAAAGTACCAGTTGGTCATTGTTTGGGCCCTGATTGATTCAGATTGAGTGCAAATAGCAATTATTTCTTCTTTGGCCAGAAACCCTGGGGAATCTTCCTCTCCCAGATTTAGTTATTTATTTGTTTAGATTTTACTTTATTTTTTGATGAGATGAAAGAGGAGATTCTTTGCCTCAAATGCTACCCAGCCTAAATTACTGAATGAGTATGGCCTTAATCATACTGAAGACCTAAGCTTTAAAAGGCCAAGGTCTCCCACTGCATCCAGAGCTATCTCCAGTCATCCTGATTTATATCTGGCCGCTGACCTCAGATGACTCTGAAGGAGAAAATGAGGCAGATGACCTTACACAGTCCTCCCTCCCTTAAATCCAATTCACTTGCATATCATGGCATCATGTCCCTGATGTTAGGGTTCTCTTTGAGAATGAAGAACAAACAACAAATACTTGAGAGTATACCTGGAAAAGCAGATGCAGGAACTATATGAACACAAACATAAAACACTTTTTATATAATAAAGTTAGATATAAATAATTGAAATATTTGTTATTCATGGGTAGGTAAAGTAAATAAAATTTTTAAAAATGACAGTTTTACCCAACTAATCTATTCATATAATGCAATTCTAATGAAATTACTAAAAATTATCTTACTGAATTAAAAAAAATATTAAAGTTCATTTGGAAGAATGAAAGGGCAAGAACTTCAAACAAACCAGGGGGGAAATATGTAAAGGAAGCAGATTCATTCAGTAGTATCAGATCTTAAACTATAAGATAAAAGCATATTGAAATATAAAATGGATAATTTTGATTATTTTAAATGAAAATTTTTGAGTATAAATAAAACCTATGAAGCCAAGAATAGAAAGAATTGCAGAAAATTGGGGAAAACTTTGATAGATAGTCTCTTGGATAGAATGTCTTTGGATTGGCATATTGATGTAATGTAGGAAATGTTGAAGTGGTTGATTTGAACTTATGAAGAAGGATGCTATCCACCTTCAGAGAAACAGATGACAAGTGGAAATAAGCATAATACATCTTATACAACATGTGTGTAAAAATGTATATGTATATGTATATGTGTGTGTGTGTGTAGTGTGTCTGACTTGTGGCAGAGCATTCTGATCTTGTGATGATCTGATCAACTATAGTCAGACACACTTATTTGACTAACATAGTGGACAACAACCAAACCAAAAATCAAACCATGTATATGTTTATAAGTATCTACATGTATGCTTCTATCTATCTATCTATCCATCTTCTATCTTTACACTTAATTGTAGCTTTTTGGGGGGAGGAGGAAGAGGGAGAGGAAAAAATAAAGAAAAAAGTGCGCAGCAGGGAACAAAAGAAAACCTACAAGGAAGAAAAGAAAGAAGTTGGACAGTTTTGACAATCATGTATATTATTTATTACATATGTTTTCTTGAAATGAATATTTATTGTTTCAATATTGAATCCTCTTTTACATTCTGCTATGTACATGGCAATGTATTTTTTCTTTTCTTATTTTGTATAAATATATACACATATGCATGGATTTTTTCTATTTCTACTTTTCTCTCATGTTCTATCACTTCAGGACAATTTTCTTTGATTATTTGTTGTATTATTGCGCTCATTTTTTTGCTTGCTTTTAGGTAGTTCAATTATTCTCATATTTTCTCTTCTTGATCTGTTCTCCAGATTTAATGTTTTTCTTATAAGATGTTTCACATTCTGTTCTATTTTTTCATTGTTATATTTGTTTTTCTTATTTGTTAGTCTCTTACAACTTCACTGGCTTCCTCTTGCCCAATTTTAATTTTCAAAGAATTATTTTCTTTAAGAATCTGTATCTCCTTTTCTAGTTTGTTAGTTTATTTTTATAATCTTGTTTTTCTTGGATCATTCTTTTTTATTTAAAATTTTTTCATTACATTTTTAAAATCTTTTTTTGATTTTTTTCTTTTAATAAATTACCCCTTGGAGACTATGATCCTACAATGCTAAGATGATACTAAAAATAAAATTTAAAAAGAACTAATTCTAGAAGAAATATGAGTTGAATGGATGACTGGTAAATCTATTATAAGTTTAAAAAAAAGAAAAGTTTATAAAGTTTAGTAGATTTGTAAAAAGAAGCTTGTGAATAGCAATTCTTAAGAGAAGAATAGATAGTAAAATTTCCATTTTGACAAACTTACAACTATCTTTTATGAAGACAGAAATGTTTAAAATCCTACAAGCATGGATTTACTTTTAGAAAAGTAATATTTAAATTTCTTTAATTCTATAAGATTTTTGCTTGCTTTCTCTGCTTAGTGCATCTCTGCTTTGGACAACGATGAGTTTTAGAGAAAGACACATGCGCACACACATATACACACATGTACATATATACACAATACATACATATATACATACATATGTACACTTTATTTGTAAGGACAAAGTGTTGAGATAGAAGCATTGAGAAATGTATTAAGTTTGACTTGCCTCTTGCTACAAGTTCTTTTTTTAAAAATAAAATATCTTCTATTCAAAATATTCTTAAATCATGAGATAATTTATTTTAACATCATTATACCCTGTATTTGTGTATTCCCTTATATACTATTTCTCTTTTTCCATGCATCTTGCATCTAAATGCATTTTATGTTTTTTCCCCATTTAATATAAGAATGTTTCATTTTAGTTGCTCTCTTTGCAAATCTACAGTTAATTTTCTGGCTGTGTTTGGAAGACAATGATAAATGGTTCTCTTAAGAATTAGATTCAAGCATTCAAATTCTTTGGCCACATGAATCTTCTCTTGGATGCTGAAGGAAGAAGTAATGTGGGGAAAACACATAGTTATCCCCAAGGGGCAATGTCTGACATTTAAAGCCATTACAATTAGTCAAATTAGTATATCAAAAACAAGTTTGGAACCAATTTGGAATTAGATGAGTAGGCCCCTGGAATAAAAATCTGCTATAGGAAGGCTGAACAAAAGAGAGAGATGCAGTCTATACCAAGCCTAGAAATGGGCAAGGGACTTGAATATCTAATAAAATCAGTTTTTCAAATTCTTGAGAAAGGTAATGTCCTGTTAGGATTACTAGGTGAGAACTCAGGTTGTCTGGATAGTGACAAGGTGAGAATTCAGGTTGGACAATTACAAGGTGAGAACTCAGGTTGACTTGATAGAAGGAGCAAGCTCATTGGCTGAAGTGGTTCTTCCCAGAAGCCCTTGCATTATCCCACGCCCATTCTCTGGGAGGATAAAAGAGACAGCATTGGGCCCAGAGAGCAGATCGGCCTGGAGAAGGATAAGAGCTGGAGGAGATTCAGAGCCAGGATTCAAGAAGAAGACTCTGCATTGCATCAGGCTTGACGGGGCTCCTGAAAGTCCTCAGGAATCATTGGATTCTCTGAGGACTTTCAGTCCTACAATAGTCTTATGATGTCTCAGAGAATCCAATGATTCCTGAGGATTTTCAAGTCCAACAGTTTTTGATGTCCATGGGTCAAACGCCATAACCTACTATTGCCTGCCCTCTTGTACGGGGCTCTCTGTAGGAAGGGAAGTCACTTCTCTGGACAAGAGTTAACAGCAACTGCCTGGAGACAACGGTTCGTTACAGGAAGAAGAATCTGTCGGAGAGATTTGAGTAGAAGACACAGCAGATCTCTTCCCAGAGAGCCCCGTCAAGCCTGATGCAATGCAGAGTCTTCTTCTTGAATCCTGGCTCTGAATCTCCTCCAGCTCTTATCCTTCTCCAGGCCGATCTGCTCTCTGGGCCCAATGCTGTCTCTTTTATCCTCCCAGAGAATGGGCGTGGGATAATGCAAGGGCTTCTGGGAAGAACCACTTCAGCCAATGAGCTTGCTCCTTCTATCAAGTCAACCTGAGTTCTCACCTTGTAATTGTCCAACCTGAATTCTCACCTTGTCACTATCCAGACAACCTGAGTTCTCACCTAGTAATCCTAACAATGTCCCAAATGATAAACAATAATCAGTCTCCTTGACTGCCAAGGTCTTTAGTTTTAATTACTTCTTCCCCAGTTCTCGTGATTATTGAATTTATGTATTTATGAAATATTGAATTTATGTATTTGTGAAAAAGCCTAGGGGCTATGTTAATATGAGAATTCTACCATGTTACTAACATTTTCTGTCTACCCAATAACGAGGATTAAATTTAGCTTGGAAAGCACTCAAAACTGAAAGTCAAACTGATCTTCTTTAAGCAAAATCAACTTTAACTACAAGTCTGACCTTTCAAATGATACCTCTATGCTTGGTAGTCTTGCTTATTTAACTAATTATAAAAAGTATAAGAATTAACAAGTAGGAGATTGGCTTGAGTGAGAATATCTGTCACCTGACCCTCCTCAAAGCTAATGGAATAACATCAGTGTCCCCTTTGGGAGAAGAGTTTGAGTTATGATCTGCCTGCCTGTTTTTGGCTAGAACTAGTAGAGTTTTCCATAATCCAATCATATTTTCTTTTATTTAATAACTTTTTCTCAATTTAAGTTGTATTTCTTTTCAATATATTTGTAAGTTTCTTATAAAAACATTTCATAAATTAATAATTAAGTCACTATTTTTTTTTTTTTTACCATTTATATTGCAAGGTGGATCCAAATTATTGAAGTAAACAGTCTAGTTCTTTGAACATTAGTTCAGCAGCAAGAAAAAAAAGCATTTTGTTCAAAGATTAGGATAAACACATAAAATGAAAAATTAGAAGAAATTTCCTGATCTCTACAAAATATTTAACTTTAACATTAGTTTCTTCCTTCTGGTTTATGTATTCCAAGTAAGATTTAGGGGCTTGACATGAGAAATTTGGTTTTTAACATATAAGATCCTAGAAGCTAAAGCTTAAATAATTGGCCAGATAATAAAAAAATGGGGCTAATTAGAAAAGATCCTGATTTTAGAAAAGACTGAAGGCAAAAGGAAAAGAACGTAGCTAAGACTGAGATGGAAGATAGTGTCATGGAGATAAGGAAAGTGAACATGGATAGACTTTGAGAGATAGTAGAGGATATAAGGAGTTGGTGTGTATGACCATGAAGTTATGAAGGATTGGATGTGACTGAATTGATCAAACAACAATAGATCAATGAACAATTATCTGAAAGTTATTTATCCTTTTTTTTTTTTCTTGGAGGCAGTTGGGTTAAGTGCTTGCCCAATGTCGTACAGCTAGGAAGTGTTAAGTGTCTGAGGTCAGATTTGAACTCGGGTCCTCCTGAATTCAGGGCTGGTGTGCTATCCACTGTGCCACCTAGCTGCCAGTGATTTATCCATTTTGAAGATTATCTTCTAATATTTAAAACATCTACTTTATTCTTTCTAGGACCACTGATTTTAAAATAGAACCAGTCTAGAAAAGGACCAAGATGGCCATGATATTTCTATATGTCTTACTTAACATGCATGTGTTTGTGCATGTGTATCTCTAACTATATTCCAGTCATGTGGAGTATCTTCATAATATCCGTTATTCTGAATTATTAATGTCTTTTGTCTCTTTTATGACTTCCTTTACCTATTTTATATCTGTATATATATTTCCAAATATTAAAAATAAATTTCTATAATTTTTGCTGTTTTGACTTAACATTCTGTAAAGATGTGCCACTTGAATTTAGATCTTACCTTATAAGGTCAATTGCCTTTATTTATAGTTACAGAAGATAAGGTTTCAAAATGATTTCTCAGTAGGCAAGTTGTCATAGGATATTGTACAATATATGTTCTTCAGAGACAGGAACTGATGTGTTTTTATCTTCGTACACAATGTCTCAAACTTAATATATGTTTAATTGTTAAACGGAATAGTATTGAATAAAATTGCTTCAGGTCTGACCTAGTCTCTGAATTCTTTGAACAATGATAAAGGGAAAGGTGGAGGGAAAGGTAGGCAGAGGGGTTGAAAGATACCAGGACTTTTGGCAACTTTGTTACATGATAAAGAAAATATTCTGGACAGATTTATATAGAGTTTATTGGCTCTTTCCAGAGGAACTTTGAGGCCCTTCTGTAAATTTTCATTAACCTTTGATCTGAATTGGATCAAATCAAATCAAATCCCTACTCTATGGCAGGGATTCACAAACTTTTTTGAGGTTCTGTTCCTTCACTTTTAATATACTTTCTTATAATTTCTAATCAACATTAAAGGTCAATTTTAGAGTGCATGCCTATATAGGAAATAAAAATCCAGTTATTTACCAAATATTCTCCCTATTCCCTTGGCAATCTTTGTATATGCCCTGGGGGTATAGATACTCCATGATGATCATTCTTGTCCTGTGGAAGCTGCATACTAATTTTTTTGGTCCTTTTGTTTTTATTTGTTTGAAAGTTGATAACATTATCTGATTCCCAAATTTGAAAGCCATTTCTTGATCCAAATCAAATTTGTAAAACTTTTTAAAAAGTTGTTCAGTTAATTAAGCAGCAAATTTATTAAGTGCCATTGTATTCCAGGAACTGGATTTGGCATTGATATACAAAGATCAAAGTGAAAATTCCCTTTCCTCAAGAAGCTTATGTTGTAGACATATACCACAAAGACATAAATATATAGACAAGATTTATACAGAATGTGTAGTGTGCTTTCTAGAACCCCGAATTGGGATGCCAAAATGTACTATGCTTTCTAGAGCCCCCAAGCTGGGGTGCCAAAATATGCTATCCAGACTAGTTCTCTGGAGGATCTTGGGACCAGCCCAAGTCCTTGGTCTTTAGTGGAATGATGAGGCTGGAGATCCATGAGAATGGTCAAAGATGGAGTCCATTTATTTCCAGTCATCTCAGCCCCTAAATACCTTAGTATGATTACATCACTACAGCACACTGAGCATGTGCCAACTATAGAACCATTACATCATCACATTACCACAGCACACTGTGCAAGTGTTAACTACAAGCACCCTGCTATTGATATGTAAATTCATCTTTACTGTAAGTATCCCTTGCTTCAAGTAGAACACAGGTGGTCACAGGAAGGGTAAGAGGCACCAAAGGGAGATGGGGAACCAAACCAGACATTGTCAGCAAGTTCCCTTTGGGCTGAAGGGTCTTATACCTTACCTAGAGTTCTCCTACTATCTGCGGCCCACTACAAGAATGAATATAAGTTAGGAAAGGAGATGATACTTAGGCTGAGGATTAAAGGGAGCTGAGGGTGAGGAGGGAGAGAATTCCTGTCTTGGAAGAGAATTTGTACAAAGAACAATGGGAAGAAATGAAATGTCATATATAAGAAATATTAAATGAGCCAATTTGTCTGGAACTAGAGTATTCCTGGCTTTGAAGCTACCTCTCTCTGCCTGGCTATTTTATACCTTTCTTTTTCTTTTTTTCAAAGGTTATATGCATATTATACCAAAATATTAAGATAGAAGATAAAAACACACTTAATCATGTATGGGAATATTTAGATGATTTCATTTTTCATTTTTATCTATAATGTATTTTAAGGATTACATAAAATATAAAGCTTTCCACAAATATAAAAAAGAATATGGATATAAGAGTCAAAGAAAGAAGGAAAGTAGAGATCAGTCAGGTTGGAAAGACTTTCTTAATTCAGAAAAAAAATGAGAAGATATTCCCAAATCTATTCTGATACTATTTTGAGTCTAGGGTCCTCTGACACATATCATCCCTTCACACCTTCTCCCATGCCATTTGTGTTTGGGGAATATCATATTTCCTTCCTTCTGGAGACTTTCTGTTATTTATTTTAATAACTCAGAGAAATGTCTTTTTTTCTTGCTATGAGACTGATCCCCTTCATTTCCTAAACTAATCTACTTCTAGATATGCCAATATACAAATTACTGAAGGAATAATTAGTTAAAATAAAATGAATTTCCTTCGTAAAGAAGAAAGAGAGAGAGAGAGAGAGGTACATTTTCTCATCCTTTTCTGGGGGCAAATTTCGACATTAAAATTATGCAGTACTCAATTTCTTTTTTGTTTCTTCCTTTTCATATTTCCATTTATATTATTGTGATTTATATATTCTTTTGTGGTTCTATTTGCTTCACCCTATCAATTCATATAAGTCTTCCTGTGCTTTAAAAATATTTTTAACAGTAATTTCTTACAACAATACCACAATTTGTTTTTATTATTTACTTTGTTTCAAGTTCCTTATTATTACTACAGAAATGCTGCTGTGCATATTTTGGTGCATATGGGACAATTCTTCCTGATTTCGAATTCTTTGGGTATAAAAATAGAATTGAGATGTTTTGGTCAAAGATGTAAATGATTATTAACATGAGTCCAACTTGATCTCCAGATTAGACCAAATCTATACTTCCAACCAACAGTATATTCTTCATCACCAACAGCAACAATAGCTATGAATAATGTATTCTTAATAAAACCAGAGGGTTAAACTATTAAAATGGCCCCACATTGTTATTTGCTGACTTAAAGCATCTTAAGACATTGTGATATTTTGTGGTTTCTCCTCTTATCTACCCACCTCTACACAAATTGGTGTATGGCATAGGAAAAGAGCTTTTGATGGAGCTTTGGAAGACCTAAGTCAAATTTCCAACTCTAATTCTCAACATTTGTGTGAACTTGGTCTTGTCATTTAACTCTTTAGTATTTTGTTTTCTCATACCAAAAGTAAGGGAGAAGGATATAGCAAACCATTTCAGTATCTCTATCAAGAAAACTCTAAATGGGGCCTTGAAAGTTTGGAAATGAACAAAACAATATGCCATTTACTGTGCTAAGCAAATAGAAGCCATAGGAAAAAGCTCTTGCTCTCAAGGAATTTATATTCTAATATGAAAGATAACATAAAAAGAAGCTAAAATATGGGTAAGGGAAGGAGCCAAAGTATCCACACAGGGCATGTATACTAAAGAAGTCAGATGAGTCTGGAACAATAGCCCACAGGAATGAAGGAGGATATGTGACTTTCCTGAATGCCTCCTTGAAATGGAAATTCAGTAGGAACTGACAAATCAGAGGAAAGGGTTGTGGGTAAAGGGATCTTTCAGGATGAGGAAGGTATTGAGTCATAAAAGTAAAGGCAGTAGGTACAAAATATTGCACATATTTGTCAGATTCAGTTGAAGTGTTGGTTAGTTTTGTTAAACTTTTTTTTTCCTTTTTATTTATAGGAGAAGGAGGAAAAATATATTTGGAAATAAAGGTAAATACAAGGTAAAGACATTTTAAAAATACTGCTAATATTGTGTTATTAGTATTCTTTTCATTTAAATTTATAGTAAGAACTGACTTTTTGTAACAAAGAGAAGCCCTATATCTGGGAATTAGTGGCAATTAGTTGCTCCACTAACAAAATAATTTGTCCTTTATTTTATCTATCTTTGAAAAAAGAGTAGTTCAGGGAGAAGAGAATTTTTAGGAAAATAACTCATGTCCTTTTAATTTTCTGCTCAGAACATTCTTAACTAAAGATTTTTGGAAAATGAGTATCTTTTTCTGAATCTCAACTATCTTACACCCTTCTAGCCTCACAACTGACTCCTTTTCTTTTTCATTTGGTTATCCATTTTCTGAACAAATCTAAGCTATCTGTTTTGTTGTGGTACAAGTATAATATTAGAGGGAGTTTATAATCTTCCTTTCCCTTTAAGAGCTACCGGAGAAACTGAGGCATAAGAGTTCCATCTCTGGACACAGTGACAAATGACCATTCTCAAAGCAAAGATCGAAAGCTGAGAGAGTAAGGTCAGATGTTTTTCTTGATACCTAAAGGACCTGTCTGTTCTCAGCCTCACCAGCCAGTGACAATAAGGTAACTAGTCAGTAAGGTTCCATCCCTGACATCTAAGTGGGCTATAGTAATTTCCAGCATGGCCAAATTATTTGAGATCTAATTGCCATTGTTTGATGTATTTCTTTGTTGCTTTCGTGTGTTGATTCACATAGGTATTCAAATTCCTCTAATTTGAAGCAGAAGTAAAAATGCAATAGTTCTATAAATTCTTATTTTTCCTATTCAAAAGCAGTCTCATGAATTAATAATGGACTTGCAGATAAAAAAAATAGTCATCAATAATGCAAGAATTTCTGACTCATTGAGTTGGGGGGGGAGGGGAGAGGTAACCTCATGTCACTGTTGAACAGGAGCTCCAGGGAAATAATATCAGGCATATTAAACTCTCAGCAAAGATCATTACAGATCATTGGAAGCTTGAGGGTTTTTTGGTTGCTGGTATTTCTTTAATGCATTTTTCCCTATCAAGTTTTACTTGAACTTATTACCTTAAATATATTTTAAACTATGACTTTCTGCCTGTCTTTTCAAAGCTAGGGATGAATATACACGATGGCTATTGAAATAGCAAGACTAGATGAATTTCAGGGAAAGATCAAGTTTTCCCTCATTTAGTTGGTCTTCCAAAATGACCACCTTCATGTTCCCCTGTAGCCCCCCATTTGTTCCCTATAAAGTTTGCTGCCAAGGGCTCACAGCTTTCTTTAAATGGACTGATTGACAGCCAAAGACTAGCATGGTCACATTGTCATTTGAGAGACACTAAACTTTTTTTCCCAGGTTTTCTAAAGTCTTTCTGGTGTCAGAAGGGGACAAACCCCTGTGGAATTGTCAGGCCCCTCTCTGTCAGAGGGCTAAGACCTGGACTAATTCATTGCACTGAGGTTTAATTAAACTGCAACATCGTTGTTTCCCTGGTAAAATAAGTGTGGGAAGAGAATGTGTGTCAAAAGGGACATGCCCCTTACTGTGTGCGCTTTATTGTTACACCACAGCTAATATATTGTGGGAATTCCCATGGAGTCAATGATAAACTGTATTATCGAGCGCCATAAAACAGGCATTCTTGCAGTGCAGGTTACTGTAGCTAGAAATTTCATTAATCCTTCTAATTTATTATATTATAGCTGTATGTGAGGTCTCATAAATTCATTATACCCCTTTCATCTTTTAAAAAAAAGCCTGTTTCTACTCTCAAATAAAATCCCTTATTATTTGTTGTGTCTGTCTCTAAAAATGTAATAGTCACTTGTAAGAAAATATAATTACTGACTGAAAAATATAAACTGTATTTGACATGTCTTCTACCATAAAATTAAAAAATTTTATTAAAGCTCTCTGGATGAGTACAAATATTGGAACGCAGTGCCCAACTGAATTTTTATTTACTTTTTGTTCTCTAGCAATAAGTTCACTCTCATGATACATTTGTAATTTTTGCTATTTTGATGCACTTACTTCTGAAAAAAGGAATTTACGTATTTTTTTCCCATTGCCTCTATGAATTCTTAAGAGGCCAATATTCGCTATGGAACATTTTGTATTTATTTTAAGAGCAAAGTCTGGCTGTATAAATCATCCATTTCATTGTTAAATAAATTAATAACAATAATTCACAATACATGACCAATTAAAATTTAAATTTAGGATAAATCCCCTCTATTTCTTGGATGCCACATTCATACATACCATTGAGAATATTTTTAGATAATGTTCAGAAATTACAAATCCATTCAACCTTAGGTAACTAACGTCCTTCAAAGTGAAAGCCATGGTGGAGGCTCAGAATTAAGCAAGTTTCAGTATATTGTCACAGCACCAAAAAAAAAAAAAAAAAAAAAAAAAAAAAAGTGATTTGAGTGGCTATACCTGGTCTGTTTGTAAATGAGTTAGCCCCATATTTTAGAATTTTTGAATTATACTGAAACATTCTTGTTTGGGTAAGGTGAAAAGGTATGCTAGAAGTAGCATAGGATACCTATTTGCTTTAAGTTTCTAGTTCAAATTCCAGAAGACTAATAGCTACTGCCATTGAATCCTCTTTAAGAAATAAGGTAGGGTTAGTTTCAATCTGAGCAGAAAACAATGTTGTGCCACAGTTTTTGTCTTGCCTCAGTTTTCCTGAATTGTTTTGCCTCAATTCCTAATTGTTCTGTTCAATCCTGCAACACAAAACTTCCCTCCTAATCATGATGATCCAGATAAGGAGAAAGACCTTCTGTTTTAGACATTATCAGAATATTGGGTGCCTCTCCCTATTCTGTAATCTCAATTTATCAGAATGTCCCCCACCCTGAGAAAACAGGATTGATAGTCCCATTCCCACTCTCTATGCTCTGACTCTGCCCCTGCCTTGCACTACCCCTGCAGCTGAGCCACCTGCATATACATGTCATTGAGAACTCACATTGGTTGCTGGATGCTTTGGACATCATGCCTGGGGGCAGCATGCCCCCAGCACAATCTCTCCCTTTCAAATAAAATATTTAAAACTCTCTAATCTCTATCTTGCCTCAGTTTCTCCAGCATTACATTTTGGAGGCCCCAGTGAGATATTAGGAAATGAGACCAGGATTAGAGATTAGAGACCTTCAGATCTCCGCCATGGGCTTCTTGTTGGCTGAAGACCTGGGCTCTTTTGTTAGGGAAGATGGTCCTCTGGATTTTTTTAGAATTCCCAGGAAGAGAACAGTTTCTCAGCCAAGACGAGACCTACTGAAGATACCTCCATTTGACCAAGGGAAAATCTGGTTTGAAACCCCTGCAGGGTAAGTTTTCTGTCTAGTCTGGTTGCTAGCAAATCTGGGTCTCCAGGAAAAGTTGGGCTGATGAGCTATTAAACTCTGGGAAATACCAATAGGATACTATGTGGCATTATCTGGTTCTGAGTGTCTTTTAAGACACATGTCTAGTTCTGTGTAACAGTGGCACAACTCTGAGTGTTCTAGAGTATTAAATCTGGCTGGGTGTTCCGACTTTGGTTCTGATTCTGGTTGCCTCCAGACAAAATCTTGGTTCTGGTTACATCTAGGCATTCTCTGTGAAGGCAGAGAAATGTACCAAACTGGGTCTTGGAAGTCTATTTGAAAGCTCCATTTGGATTCTGGGAGGGAAGAATCTTGAGCTGAAACAAATTTCTCTCAGGGTATTCCTGGGGAAAAGCCCCTAGTCTTTATGAGTTAAATGTTTTGTTTGATGTTGTAACTATTCAGTCTATGTCTGTGTGATTTGTCTGTTTTGTTAATTTAAAAGCTCTGTTAAATTTTAAGAACAATTGGGAATTGGTTATTTCAGTGTTGCAACTGTGCTTAGTATAAAATTTGCTTGTGATTTTAAACTTTTTAACCTGTTGTAAAACCTTATTTGATTGAAACTCAGGCAAGAGAAAATATTTGATTAAAAATTGGGGGATGATTCTGAAATTGTGGGAAATAATTTTACAATTGCCTTTGCACGCTAGATTTGTTTATTCTGAGTATAAGTTCTTGGAATTTGTTTGAATGTTGAAACCTTTATTACTAAAGAGGAAAAAGAAAAAAACTTGACTATTTTAAGAATGGCAGAAAAGTTTTTTCTTCCAAAAAAGCAGCCTGCTAGTTAGAGAGGAGGAAAAAAGCAATAAAATTCAAACCTGGCCTAGGCTTGGCTGGGCAGATAAGGCCTCTGGAGGACCAAGGAGTTTTTGCTAATTGCTTTGAAACTTGGGGAAATGTTTTGGAGAACTAGTTTAAACCTAAATGAAAAACAAAACAAAGTAAAACATATCCTTTTGGGCAGTTTTAAAATAATTTTACTGTGCCCTCTACAGGCTAGATTTGGTTATCTTTGAGTATAAGATCTTAAAGAACAATGGCTTGCTAAAGAGAAGTTCTGTTAACTTGCCTGAAAGGGGTCATGTGCCTCTAATTAGGTAAAGTATGTTACCTTCTGAAATATATTGGGTAATTTGTTAACATTATAAGTTATGCTTTAAATATAGCTCTGCTGGACATGTGGGTTTTATGGAGTCATTTGGCTATTCAATGTATTGTGAATCTTAACAGTTTTGAAGGAAAAGAGAATGAAGGCAATTTAGGAGAGACAAGAAAGAAAATTTTCATGTGGAAAAAAAAAAGGTTAGGTAGGGTAGAGAGAAACTGGATCTTTTGTCTTCAGAGGTGAAGATTCAACTCACCCCTCCACTATTTTCTGCTACCTTAGCAATGGAAGCATCTAATTAGAAAGTTTGTTGGAAATTGGTTAAAGTATGTAACAAGAAGGAAAGAGGAAAGTTTTTAACAGAAGGATTTCTTGGGGGGGAAATTGAGTGGGAAATAAGAGAGAATCTTGTCCAGGGGTGCAGTTTAGCTGGGCCCCGCCCCTCGCTGCCCATAGTTGCCTCCTTGGAGGTGAAGAGGGGGAAGGTCGGCCACATGCAATTCCCCCTCCTCCCCCAAGTGTGTTCCAGCCGTTTTTTAAATCAAGTTGCAGCTGCCTGGTTCTTGGCTAAAAGGAACAAACTGTGATTTAAGCTAATTGACTGAATATTTGTTTCTTTTGATACATAATGGTTTCCTTGGTTAAGGAATATGGTCATAAATGTGATCTATAATTTGGTCAGGTTATTTCTAAAAGTTTAATATTTTTAAGAACCTCTTGGATTCTTTTATGTGGTATTAGAATATTCTCTATAGGATATTCTATCTAAGTTTTAATTGATTGTATTGGGTCATCCTGAGGTAATTTAAAGAGCCTCTGAAAATAATATTTTTTTTTCTTTGAAAATAGTTCTGTTATGGACAATATGCATTTTGGGATATTTGTCTATGTATTAGGCATTTTAAAAGCAAACTGGTTTGTATGTATAATGTTCATTTATGAAACATCTGCTTAGATATGAAAGATAATTGTTCTAAGTGTGAACATACTGGGATAAATTTCTTACTGTTATCAATATAAGGTTATGATAAATACCTGGTTGGGATTTATCTGAAACTTTGGTTAATGGGATTTGTTATTGGAGGTAAAATTTCTTGGGTTTATACTTAATTCTATTTGGGAGTTTTAAAGCTCCATTGCGACAATTATCTGGAGTAAAACTGGGTTAAAGTGGCTATTTATCCTGTATGAGCTTAGGGATCAGTTTTGATTGCTTATGTTATGTTATAATTATGTCCTTGCATTTTTTTCCTCCTGTGACTTATTTCTATAATCAGAGCAATGGTCAAAAAGAAACTGTTAATGCAATTCAATTATACCATACCTTGCTGTTTCCAATCTGGTTATATGTAATCATTATATCCTAAATACTTGGGCAAATAAGTATTTAGTCTGGTCATCTATCTGTTACTGGATATTGTGTCTGGATATTCAAGTTTTTTTTTTTTTTAAGTTTCTAAATGAGAGAATGAAGATGCTGGACAATTTATTTTGGCCTCCCTGCATATTGTATCAGTCCTTGTGGACCAGTCTCTCTCTTAGACTATTCTAACTTTTACTTGTTAGATTTGTGCTTTTTTTTTTTTTTTTTTGTTCTATATTTTGGTCAAATTACAGCCATATCTGGGACCTAGATCAGCTTTGATTGTCAGCACACCACACCATACCCATCCCCCTTCCTGGGGGAGTCTCCGCCCATCCTCAGCAAGAAGCAGTTTTTGAATGAGAAACCATCGTCCTTGCTCCTGATGTACTTTGGACTGATATGGGAATTTGGGAATGGTTGATGAATGACTGTTAAACTCTGACCGGGTCAGATATTACTGTGTGTTTAAGATTTGGGATGGAAATGGTTAAAATTGTGTAATTATTGCTGTTCTATTTGAGGGATTTTTAGGAAACCTTACTATACTAGTCTGTTATGTATAGGAATTTTAATTCATTCTTGGGATTTATATGTGGGATGGTTATTTGATAATTCCTTTCTGTGAGAAAAAAAGGGAGGAAGAGATAGGAAATTGGGGAAACTGGTGGATTTTTTTCAAAATACCTGAAAGAATGGGAACCCTTAGTTCCTATTCACTTTGCTTTAGACACTTCTGCCCCACACCCTATCTCACTAGTTCAGATTGAATTGGAAGTCCTTTTCGTTTTTACTCCTTGTTTAAATTTACTGGACTATGATTTGCTGATTATGCTTTAACTTTGAAATCTCTTATTCTGTTGGAATTGTCCTGGGAGACTCAGTTTTTGGGATTATTTTTTAGAAACAACCAGAAATCAGAAACCTGTCTTGCAACTGGCAGTCTCTCTCTTCTGTTTCTTCACTCCTGTGATCCCAGTTCTTTAGTATTTCAGCATTCTCATAGGACCTTGCAGTTTGGTATCAGGTCTCTAAAAGTTCGGGGTTTGATGGTCTAATGATGCATACTCTGATACTCTATTCAGAAATCTGGATCCTTTCTTTTCCTAACAGCAACCCTGTCTGCTTCTCTGGGTGGGGACAGGTGGAGCCACTCCAAGCCTCACCCTTCTCCCCTGAAGTGGGTTGCCCCTCTTAATGGGCAGCACAACTGTCTTGAGCCCTGATGTTCTATTAAGCAGTCAGTGAGTTAAATGCACAAATGACTGCAGACCACCTAACTCACAGTGTGTTGTCCATCTCAGATTGGATTTTCTGGCTGAGATGCTCCAGAACTGCAGAGGACCTGACATGCTAGCAACAGGGAGCCTTTGTATTACTGATTAACTCTGAGGTTATCACAGACAGACTTTTCCTTGCATTTTTCTAGTTTTATTTTGGTTTATTTGCTTCACAGACGGTTGGTCAAAATTATGGTGCTAAGACCTTCCAGGTATCTAGAGGAAGGTAATTCAGTGATTTGAATATTCAGCAGAGAGAGTGAGGAATGTTGTCCCTTTTATTGTCCTGCCTCAGTTTCCCTAATTGTCCTGGCTCAGTTACCCTGAATTGTTTTGCCTCAGTTCCTAATTATTCTGTTCAATCCTGCAACACAAAACCTCCCTCCTAATCATGATGATCCAGATAAGGAGAAAGACCTTCTGTTTTAGACATTATCAGAATGTTGGGTGCCTCTCCCTATTCTGTAATCTCAATTTATCAGAATGTCCCCCACCCTGAGAAAACTGGATTGATAGTCCTGTTCCCACTCTCTATGCTCTGACTCTGCCCCTGCCTTGCTCTACCCCTGTAGCTGAGCCACCTGCATATATATGTCATTGAGAACTCACATTGGTTGCTGGATGCTTTGGACATCATGCCTGGGGGCAGCATGCCCCCAGCACAATCTCTCCCTTTCAAATAAAATATTTAAAACTCTCTAATCTCTATCTTGCCTCAGTTTCTCCAGGCATTACAGCAATACAAAAGTATTTCCCAAAATTGTTCCTACAGAGCATATTTTTTGGAGACTTGAACAGATAGCTTGAAGGGCTCAAAGGAGTGACTCCTCCCTCAACTTTTCCTTCTTTTCTGGTAGTGAATTTTGTTTAGAGAGCTTTGAGTCATTTTCTAAGGCATTACCCAATTTCTCCTCCTAGACTTATAGTTTTGGGGTGATAAATTGGGTCATTTTTTGTCTCAATTCTCCCCTAATCCTTAGTCATTCATTGAATGGGTGTTACTTTAGACAAACTAAGACCTCAGAAAGATTTTAATTTAGAAAGGTCAAATTCATCCACTGGGTGATCCTCAAGTCTCCTTGACGTTTGTCTTATTTCTGAATTTCAATGACTGGAGGAGTGAGGCTGATGATTTTGTTCAGCTCTGCCTCATTTAAATCCAATTCATATACCAATCAGCTCTTCACCCATGTGATATGATTGATCAAGTGGATGTATGATCTCTCTGATTTAGAGGTTCCATCTGATGATACAGATTCTATATATATATATTTTTAATAGGCCATCTCCCAGGGCTGGAAGGCCCCCTCCTCACCTCTTTGCCTTTAATTTCATCCATGCCTACTTGTCCAATCTATGTGACATTTGTCACAATTCTTGTGACTTCTCTTCTCTTGAAGAGAAGTCCAGCTAACATGCTAGAGACTTCTTTATTTTCTCTTGATATTGGAAAGAGACCAATAAA
Source organism: Sminthopsis crassicaudata (assembly GCF_048593235.1). Lineage (NCBI taxonomy): Eukaryota > Metazoa > Chordata > Mammalia > Dasyuromorphia > Dasyuridae > Sminthopsis > Sminthopsis crassicaudata. The sequence continues at coordinate 141,247,191 of NC_133622.1, read as the reverse complement.
ACACTCAGACTGTCCCCCTTGTCATTTCTTATTTTCCCCACATGACCAGACTGATAATTAAGCGATCTTGAACAGAGACTATTATTATACTCATTTTATAGATAAGGAAATAGACTCACTGACTCTTTCAGAGTCACATAGACAATATTTCAGACAGAATTTGAACCATAATATACTGTGACACATTTAATATGTATGGGATTGCCTGTCATCTAGGGGAGAGAGTAGAGGGAGGGAGTGGAAAATCTGGAAAAGTGAATACAAGGGATAATGTTGTTAAAAAAAAATACCCATGCATATGTACTGTCAAAAAAAATTATAATTATAAAATTAATTAAAAAAAAAAAAGAATTTGAACCATAACTGGTCTTTCAGACCTCAAGTCCCATTCTCTATACCATAGTGTCTCTTGTTACAAAGTGTTTTACATATAGGATTTCTGAGCTAATACCGACTCTATGAGAATGTCATGAAAGTATTATTACTTCCCATTTTAGAGAAAGAAAAACTGATTCTGAGAGGTTAAATAGCTCTTCCAACGCTATGTAACAGGCATGACCAGCTATTGTAATACTAGCTACTAGGAATTATTAGCTATTGTTTAAGATTGGTAGGAATTGAGGAGCTATTTGGAAAGCCAATAAGAAGAGACTGAAGAGAGGTTGTGCACAAAATGGATTGACTTCCTTCTATCAACTTTAAAAAGATTTGTGAAGACCTTGCAAGGGGCTAGGATGCAGTGCAATATTTGTGTCTGTAGTAATGTAAGATATTCAGAATGTGTTGACCAATTAAACAATAGAAAACTGTTAACTGAAAAAGTAAGCAACAAATGTGTTTTGATGAGTCATGACAAAAGTGAAAATTGTATACAAAATCCCTTATACACTGAAAAGAAGGGGGGAGGAGAAACTAATTTCAATTATTAGTTTAGATCAAATAATCTAATTCTAGTAATTTGAAAATTAATGTTATTGTTATCATTTGTTCATTATCATTAGTTGGATACCTATTATTGCATAGAGATTATATTTCATAATTGTCCTTGAAGTAGTTTGGAAAAACAGCATGTATAGAAGAAAAAGGCCATAATTAAATTAGTAAATGAGATCAAAAGTGCTTTAAAAAGGAGTATTCACAGAATCATAGATTTAAAACTGGAAATTCCCTGATGGTTCATCTAATCTAATTCCCTTATTTTACAGATGAGGAAGGTTGATCCCTAGGAATTTAGGAACTTACGCAAGGTCAGGCAATGTAATTGGCAGAGTAACATGTCAAACTAAAGTCTTCTAAGTCCAGATTGTATTAATTCTGCTACACTATATCATGGACCATCAAAGGTTTACCTATCTATTTAATGACAAACAAATCTCTAAGCAGTGTAACATAAAGATAAGTTGTCTACACAACAACCTGAGGTCAATGGCCTCTTCTAGAGAAACAGCTTTGTTGACTGGTAGAGTTTATTTTTCACGTACCCTGGCTATGCACCTTATTCCCAAATCAAAGGCTCATTCAAGGTAGTATTTGAATTTACATTATTATGTTAATTGGAGAACGTAAGAGCAGACTGTGAAATGTATCTCTTATTTCTTATTTCCTTTTAAAAGTTAGGTAGGGGCACTTAGGTGGTACAGTGGATAGAGCACCAGCCCTGAAATTAGGAGGACCTAAATTCAAATCTGACTTCAGACACTTAACACTTCCTAGCTGTGTGACTCTGGGCAAGTTACTCAATCCCAATTGCCTCAGGGGGAAAAAAAAAAAGAAAGAAAAAAAAGTTAGGTAAATATTTCTGAGAAGACCCAAAATTAAAGAATATGAAGCAGAAGATATGAATAACCGTATTTGATTTTTTCAACAAATATATTACTTTCAAAACACTAGAATAATTAAAAATATTTTAACTGTGCCTCCTTTCTCTCTACATTTGATCTCCTTCAGGATTCTGAGATACAATTTCCATATCTATATCTTTAGTCTTTGTTTCCCTGCTGGGCTTTAGAGTTATATTGCTAACTACCACTTAAAAATTTTCCCTTATAAGTCTTATCTTATAAACAATTCTAAAAATATAATAATTTCTATAAACTCTTTTCTCACCCCTTTCTATTAATAAGAACCTGGAGCAGAACCTTCAGAAGAATGAGAATATGGATAGATGGAGTGTCAAGGGATGACCATTTCAGGAAAGACAGTAGTGCATTTATGGGAAAATGAGACCATTTGGAGGAAAGGGTACATATTGGGGAGAAGGAATTGTTCAGATGGGTACAGTGGTTACTGAAGAACTTGAAAACTATCCAGAGAAGCTTAGATAGGACACTATAGGACTCATAGAAGAGTTTTGATACAGAATAGATAGGATGAAAATGGTGTTAAAGCAAGATTAGAGTGTCAGCATTATTTAGAATAGATTTAAAATCAGAGCAACTTACATAGAAGTCTATCACTCATGACAGGAAATCTTAAATTCACCTTTGATTCAGCCTACTTCTTCCTCAAATCCCAACCTACATTTGAGTCCTAGCCCTGCCACTAGATATATGAGTCCAGGGACCTCTTTAATGTCTCTGAGTTTCAATTTCATCATCTATAAAATTAGGATGGTAACATTTACCCTCCCAGGGGCATTTTGAAAACCTAAAAGTACTATAGAGATATACATCATCATTATTGGACTATAGTCACTATACCCTGTTTATTTTTCCTTGAAAAATTTACATTTTTGGGGCAACTGGGTGGTGCAGTGGATAGAGCACCAGCCCTGAATTCAGGAGGACCCGAGTTCAAATCTGGTCTCAGACACTTAATATTTCCTAGTTGTGTGACCCTGGGCAAGTCACTTAACCCCAGCCTCAGAAAAAAGGGAAAAAAGAAATTTTACATTTTTTCCTTTCCATACTCAATATCATTTAGTTCAGTCCTTTGCCTACTCATTCTTAGATTTTCCTAATAACCTTTATTTTACTTATTTTGGAATATTTAATCATCACCAAACTTTACAGAGTTGAAAATTTTCAGTTGATTTTTTTTTTTTTTTAGAGATTCCCAACCCAACAACTTTATGTGTGATAGGAATTCATCTATATGCAAGAAAGAAGAGTCTTCACTGGCCATTAGACCAATCAACATCTAACCAAGAATCCGTTCTCCAACATCTTATTCCTAACAAATAATCATCCAATAATTGTCAGGGAAGCATCAGAGATCTCCATCCTTAATCCTATCATGTCCAATATTTTTATTAATGACCTGAAAAAAGACTGATGGAAATGGTTATCAAATTTATAGTTGACATAAATCTGGGAGGGATAGCTAATACTGTGTCAGAGTCACATCAGTAGCAGAGTCATTCAAAGAGATCTCAAAAAGTTGAAAAACTGAAATCAATAATGTGAAATTGAATATGTAAATCTTGTGCAGCTGTTTTAAAATAATTAATTGCCCAAGTAGAGACTGTGAGTGACCTGGTTTATCAAAATCTCAAGTTGATCTAATAATTTGATTTGATTGCTAGGAGAGCTTTTAGAATCAAGGGAGGAAGGAAACAAGCATTTATTAAGTGACTGCTGTATGTCAGGCATCCCTGACACACATACAGATATCCCATTTGATCCTCACAACTTTGGTAGGTCTTGTTATTCTTGCTTTATATTTGAGAAAACTGAGACAAACAGAGGTTAAGTAACTTGTACGGTACCAACTACACAACTAGTAAATATCTGGGCCAAGATTGAAACTTAGGTGTCAGAGACTTCAGGCATATTGCTCTACCCATTAGGCAATCTAGTTGCTTCCGGGCAAGAACAGTACCAAATCTTCCAAGAGTAAGACCACCTGGGTAGTATATGGTTCAATCTTGGGCATCAAGTTTTAACAAGGACAATATAACCTACATTGTTTTCATAGAAGGACAACTAAAATGGTGAGGAGGTGTAAAAACCATTATATAAATAGTTAAGGAAAGTGGAGCTATTTAGCCTGAAGGAAAAGACTACAGGGACATATGACAGCAATCATCAAATGTTTGAATGTCTGATATTAAGAAGAAGGCAAGTAATTATTTGCTTCTAAGGGTAGATGCATTTACCTTTTTCCATTCTTCTTCCTAGGGTGCCATGCTCTGTTGGTAAGTCACAAAACCTTGCTGACTTAGGCCATTGTAAATTCATGCTGTTTCCAATTGAATATGTCCCAACTACTGCAATCTTAATATTGTCTCTGACTTTATCATATTCCCCACTGTAACTTTTCCAAATGACTTCTCTCTTCAAGATAAGTCCATCTTCATTCAGACCTTTCTCTTTGTACAAATCTTTTTTGAGGACTTTTATGAAAATTGACACTGTCATGAAGTCTCCCACTCAAATAATGTGATTCCTTGCCAAGATTAGTATTTTTACTCTTTGCTTTTGATTGCACCTTTCCTCTCCATTCCCCTATTCTCTTCTAGAATTTTGTTTCATTTGTCATTCCTTTTTTTTTTAAACTCCCTTCTTTGTCTTTCTACTGATTTTCCCCTATCCATAAACTCAGTTCTTTCCTAACCTAAAAAATTTCCTTGCCATTCACTGCAGCTGTTATTCTTTATCTTTCCTACACTCTGCTAAATTTCAAGAAAGTAATTTTCCAAATGGCCCAACCCAGTGACTTCTTATCCAGTTCTTCATTGTTATAAAAATCACAGAATTTGAGACTTGAAAGGAATGTCAAGGTTGGGTTTCAAGGCCAATCAATAGATGAGAATAAATTCTCTCTGCAATATGTCTGACACATGATCTTTTAGTTTTTACTTTAAGAGCTCCAACTTAAAAGCAATCCCCTATTTCTTAAAATAAACATTCTTTTCTGTTAAGAATTTTTTCGTTATATTAGATATAGATTTGCCTCTTTGCAACTTTTGCCCATTGCGCCTATTTCTACCTTCTGAAGCCAAATAGAAGAAGTCAAATCCTTCTTTGGAGGAGCTCTTCAAATAGTTGAAGACAGCTATCATGAGTGGCCTTCCTGAAATCTGTTTTTCTCCAGTTTAAATGTCCCCTCAAATCTTTTAACCTTTGGTGGCTTCCTTATGTTTAAAAGATGAAATACAAATTCCTTATTTTGGGCCCTGACATTCTGGCTCTAGCTTAAACTTCCATTACTGTATACATTATTCTCCTTCACATACTCTATCAGGTCAAATTATCTATCAGGTTGGATTCAACATGCCTGCTGCCTTTGTGTATTTGAGAAAACTTTCTCCATGATTAGTATTAATTAGCTTCCTATTAATTAGAGTAATTGGAATTAAATAGTTAACTATCAAATCCTTCCCTTCCTTCAAAGTTCAGTTTACATGCCACCCCTTTATGAAACTTTCTGATGCCTTTAAGTAAAATTGTTCTCTTCCTTCTTAAATTTTCCTAGAGCACTTTGCTTTGGTGTCCCTTATACATTGTTTTATATCATATTTATATCATATATACTTTTGCTCAGTAGAGATAGTATGGAACAGTGATTATAAAGACATTTTTGGCGTTAGGAAGACCTGTGTTTCAGGTCTGCTTCTACTACTGGGTATATGACCCCTGGGAGATCACTTAATCTCTTAGAGCCTTAGATAACTCCTTAAAACCACCTGCTGATAAGCAGTTGCAAAAGGAAATTTTCAATAGTCATCAAGCACAGGCCTAGTCCAAAAGAAAAGTATCCATGTCATGTCTCTTCTTATCCCCTTATTACATTTCCCTCTAACCTCTTTGAAGGAAGGAACTGCTTAGATCAGGCTCCAGAGGCCAGCATATACTTTGATGACCTACACCTGACAGAGACTAAATGAATGTTTTTCAAATTGAATTGAACTAGAACCAGTATGTGGGAGTTATATGGGAATTATTCCTCAACAGAAAGAAAATTTTCTATCAGGCCCCCAAAGAATGAGCTGTTTATCATCAGAAGTGTTATGAAGAAAGCTGGGCATGCAATAGAGATATTGTAGAAAGAATTTTTGAATTGGTTGGTAAATGTGACTCAGTGTCTACTGAAGTCCATTCCAATTGTCTAGTTCTATGACTGGAAAAAGATCAGATTCTATAGTATTAAGTTGAATAAATATATCAAATGGTTTCACCAGACTACAGAAAAATACAAATGTATATATCATGCATTAGAACAATGATTCAACATTTGAGTCAAACACAACTACAGAAATTGAATCAGGAAAAGATAGGGTACCTTTGCCTGTGTTGGGAAACCATGGTATAAAGTTGTAGACTCAATAATTGTTTTTGAGATATGGGGAACTTTGAAATTGCTGCTCAACTTGGTTTGATTAAAGTAACTTACTTTGTTGTGAATTACTATGGTACGTGATACAATCAAGAATCAGACAGTGGTAAAGCCAAATCAAGTGAACTTTTTTTGATCTCATTCTAGAGTGAGGCATTCTATAACTAAGTAATATGCTCATGAAAAGTCAACTCTTGTATGTGTTAAGTTTAAGTAACCAGAGTAGAACACAGTTCACATGCTATAAGATTATGGAAGAGATGAATGCAGAGAGGAGAGACCCTGTTCCAATAGGGGCAACCAGGGAGGTTTTTACTGAGAAGGTGAGACTTGACATGACATTGATTGATAGGTTGGATGATTTTTGGTGAGGAGAAGGAGGGAATACCAGACACAGAGAATGGCAAAACAAAGTTCAGAGATGGAAGTTGTCAACAATTGTATACTTTCTGTGCTTGTTCCAGACAGAGATGACTATTTCTCAAACCTGAAACTGGTAATTCTTTAGGATAGAGATATTTAGTTTGAGGTCCAATGATACTCAAAGGATCTTTGGATAGATTTTAGAGGGTTATTAATTTGGATAGGAGAAAAATGACCTTGACTGTGTTTATGATTTAAAATCTTGAAATATCATAGGCAAACAGCTTTGAGACTTATGTGAGATAAATTGTAGAATAGGGAAAAGTCTCATGTGGAGTTTTAGTGTTCATTAGAGAGATAGTTTGATTTTGCCAGATATTTAAAATGTCTAGTTCTTCCAATAGTACTTCATGCTTAAAATATGCAATTAAATACATATTGTGTATACCTAATAATAATCAACAATAGAGGCAATATAGCATAGTGAAAAAAAAGCTCTGGATGTTAGAAATAATCAACCAATTAATCAATCAATCATCACTTGTTAAATGCCAGCTTTGTAACAGGCTTTGTGTTAAGTGCTGAAGATAGAATACCAAACTATGAGACAGCATGCATATATTACAGGCTTGTGCAGAACAGATATAAAGGAATCTTGCACAGAGGGAAGGAACCAAAAACTAAGGAAATCCCTAAAGGGCTCAGGCAAAAGGTCACACTTGAGTTTGTGTGGGATGAGTCCTTGACCCTCTTTTTTCCCAGGGTTCTAGGCCTGGGAATAGGAATCATATGATTTCCTGAAACCTGAGGCCCAAGACCCCATCCCTCATGCTCTGGGTATAGGGATCATATGATCTAGGCCCAGTCTCAATACTGAGAAATTCTTCATCCAATCAGTCCCATTCAAGTTGATTTTTGAAGGAAAACAAAAATTTTCAGAAGTGGTAACAAACAGGGAGGCATTCTAGGCATTGAGGTGCACCAGTATGAAGGCATGGAGTTGGGACAGGGAGTATCTCATGTGAGGAATAGCAAGATCAATTTGTTTGGGTCATTATGTATATGGCATAATGGAAAGATAGTTTAGAGAAATAGGTTGAGAAGATAGGCTTTAAATGCCAAACATAGGGATCTTTATTACATTCTAGAGGAAATAGGAAGCCACTAGGGTTTATTTGATAGGGTGATGGAATGATGGAGGATGGACTGGAATGGGGAGACCAATTGATGGGGTGAAAAAAAACCTCAGGTCCTTGGTAGCTGGGTAAGTCATAGGGAAGAACATTACCAGGAGAAAGCCTGAATTACTTGAGGCAAGAAGGGAGGTACACAGACAGGATTATCTCCTTAAGTGGACCTTTTATTATTTTTAAATAGGCCTTTATTGCCATGGACCTTTGTTGAAATTCTTGTCTAATTCCTTGTATTGACAGATTATAATGACCCCACAGTTATTGTATCCAATCAGAAGGCCAAGTTATAATGTCAAGCCCCAAGGTTATTTTTCTCCTATAAAAGAACCTACTGGTGATGCCTTATGGCATCTTTCCTTTTGTTAAAGGCAACTTCTATTAAGTAACTTAGCCAGCATCTTTTCCCTAGTTCCTTTAGGAATTTATCCTGCTAGTCAATGGCATAATAATAAAATCTTTTTCTCTTGATTTGGATATTGTCTTAAACCTTCAAATTCTTTTGAGACATCTCGTGACACTGGCTCAAAATCTCTTTACCTTAACATTTGGTGGCCTATATGGGAAGAGGCTTGAAACCTCAATATATTTTTTTGGGTTCAATATTTCTGCATCTTTTCACCTCATCAAACTTAGTCCACCATTGCAATCTCAGAGGCTAGAGATGATAAGGATTTGAGCTAGGGTGGTGCCTGAGTGGAGATAAGTGAACAGTTGCAAAAGATATTAAGAAGAAAGAAATGAAGATCTGGTAGATGACTGGATATGAGAAGTGAAGAAAAATGAAAAGTCAAGGATAACACTGGGCCTGCCAATTTGGACAAGTGGAAGGATGATGGTGGCTTGGACAGAAATAGGGAAGTTTAGAAGGGTGAATTTGGGGGATAGATAAGGGCAAGGAATAAGTATGTATATGGTGCTTACTTTATATCAAATAGTGTGCTGAAAAACAAAGACAGAGAGAGATAGAGATGAGAGAGAGAAACAGAGTCAAAGACACACACACACACACACACACACACACACACACACACACACACACACTCACAGAAATAGAGAGGAGAGGAGAGGAGAGGAGAGGAGAGGAGAGGAGAGGAGAGGAGAGGAGAGGAGAGGAGAGGAGAAAGAAGATATTATGGCATAAGTTCTAAATAAATTGTCTATGAGACACATTCTTAAGGCAATAAGAATTCTAGGGGATCACTCCTGGGTCCCTGCTATCTGCAATAGATATACCTCTTGAGTCACTGAAATGAATATCATTTCCCAGAGATCGCTTCAATGATCTCAGGCAATACCTGCTCCTTCTGGGACCATTAGATATCTCAGATACATTGGCATTGTTAAAATGTTGCTCAGATAAAATTGTATAGTGTAAGATTAAGTATTGTTGGGGTCCCAGAGGGACCCCCAAAAATCAATGTTGCAAGGTATCTCAAAAGAATTTGCAGGCTCAGATCCATCTCTAACTCAAGGGGCAAAGTTTGTTATAATTGTGACTCCAATTAAAGCAGACTAAATTCCAAAAGAAGTTAAATTTATAGGGAAAAGTTAGAGAAACCAGGTGCTTCACATCACTGATATGCTAATTTTGACTTAGAGGTAGTTGAGGAGTAGTCTGCTTCTGATTTTGTGCACGGGTGCAAGGGTGAGGGAGAGGGTGTGGGATCCTTCCAGGGGTGTGTTTTTAGGCCTGGTCACTAAGTTAAACGACTAGCACCCAATTTTGTTTTGTGCCTGCATTAGCTTTAAGCACTTCATTCTTGTTGTTTGTTATTTTCAGAAACCCATTATCACTGACCAACAGCTTGTAGACAATCAGCAATCTTTTGGGCTTAGCTTCAGTGCCATATAAAGTAAATTAAGACAAGATATCCCAAGGGAAGAAATACATCATTCCTAATTACCTCATTCTCAAGATCAGATAACCTTAAGGATATTCCTAAGAGTTTCACCACATCTGCATCTCATCCATGTAATCTCTTTTAGCATTTGACACCCAGACAGGAGAAGCTAAGTACATGGTTATTGTGATTATCTTTTTCTAGCATAGAACTACACATATGAGAACACTTTAATATTAAGGTGGTGGTAAGTGATACCAGGGCATCAAAAAATCTTTCATTTCTTTCTGGGGAATTACTAATTTTATATTCACTATATTTCTGCAGAGAGGTGGTATGTCATAGTAGATAGAGAGATGATCTTGTACTCAACCATTCCCAGAATCAAGATCTTCCTATTAGTACATACTCTAGGCAGGACTTGAATCCAGATCTTCTAGCTCTCTAGCTTCTAGACTACGGCTTTGATATGGGTTCAAATGTCACTTTTGACACATATTGAGTATTTGATTCTGGACAACCCATATAACCTCTCAGAGACTTAGGATATTCTTTAAGTCCAGAAGAGGCCAAACAACTGCATGAGTAGAGGGAATTTCCTCACTGGGATTTCTTTATTTCAATGAAATCCCAGGTCTGGTTCAAAATTTTAAAATGTGAATATTATTTTAAAACTCACAGATCCTGGGGAAAATATGTACAACTTAGCTTGTCACTAGGAGAATCTCCTGGTTAAAGGATGCATGCCGCCCCTTCCCAACCACCTATGCAGACCTTTGTTACTTGTTCTTTATTGCTCCATAAGCCACACTCTGTTCGATGCTGTCACACGAAGCGCTGGATTTGTGACTGGACAGTCTTCATAAACTGACAATATCCTCATGGTAAGTGGGAACTGAACAAAGAAAAATACAAAAATAAAGATAAAGATAAAGAAAATGCAAAAATACTTCTTGTACCAAATTTATTTCCTATTCCTCCTTTTATCAGAAATTTGAAGAAGTTAGAAAATTGACAATCAGCTTTCTTTTTCTTCCTTTCAATGAACTAGTAATAGGGGCCAGGGGAAAGAATGCTAGACTGAATGGCAGAAGATCTAATGTAAAGTCTTGACTGTGCCACCTGTGTGACTTTGGGTCACTGAACTAAACTGAACTGAACATCCCTGGGCCTAATTTCTTTATCTTTAAAATGAGGGACCTCAAGGGTTTTTTTGTTTTTTTTCTTGCCCCAGCAGTTGACACTATCTGTTCTCATCTTTGAACAAATGTTCAGAGAAGTCCCTGAAATGTAGATAGCAGACCAGAGAGTGACTGGTTCAATGCAAAGAGACCAGGCTGTGAAGCCTGAGCTCTGCCTCCTTCTCCTGGGTACCTCTTTGGTGAGTTGGTGACTTTCTTGGACCAGATGCTATTCTCTCCTTTAATCTCTTGATCTTATGAGTATAAAGAACAAAATCAAGGAATTTGAGTGACTTGGAAATGAGACAATTTTGAAAGCAAATACATTTAGAAACTGAAAATTCATACACTTAGAAAGCTGTGTAATAACAAAATCTTTTTTTTTTTTTTTTTTGGTAGCATTTACAGTGGCAGTGAACAGAGAACCCAGAGATCTGGGTTCGTATATTGGCTGTGAGACTCTGAGAGCAAGTCACTTAACTTCCCAGGCAACTCAGGAGTAGAAACTGAATTAACAGATGCTTCTGGGCTTTAGAAAAGGGAAGCTCCTCATAAGGAGATCCCTATATATGCCAATGAGAATATAAGCTGGTCCACATAAGTAAACAAATAGGAATTTTCCAAAAGTTTTCTTAAATGCCATGACTAAAATTCTTTTTTTTTTTTTTTTGACTGATGAGGTTCAGCTCCCCTCAATTCCTGGTCAGGGAGCCAAATAATGAGGTTTGACTCAGGGCAGGGAGTTGTGGGAACTCCCTTCTGGTTGGTGCAGGTCTTTCCTGAAAAGTTAAATTGGCAAAAGAAGTTTATTATTAAAACTCTAGCAGAGAAATCCCAACAGGGAAATAGGTGAGAGAGATAAAGAGGGAGTAACACTGAAAGAAAGTGTCTTTCAGCAGGAAGAGAGTCCCTTGAAGGTAGCTTTGCCAAGGGAGGTACCTTGGCCTGGCATGATTCCTGCTTTGAGTTCCTCTACTGCAAAAGATTGAGCTGAGGGAAGCTTGTTTTATTGACAGTTCTTGGTGGGGGCTGGGAGCAGTTTAAGTTGAAATCAAAATAGAGAATCTTGGAATTTAATGAGATTTCCTAAACTTAATAGAGAGCATAATCAGTAGTATTATCAGTGATGCTGATCTCTCAGGATAACAGAATGAAGGTACTTATCCTGTTACAAAGACAAGAATTCAAGGAGACTATCTTCTTGAAGGAGTTTCAGAGAGAGAGTTTCAGGGCCCCCCCCTTCAGTTTCAGAGTTCTCACATCATAACCAAAAAGGTAAATTGCTAGAAGCAGAAAAAATATGGAATTAAATAGCATTATCTATGATGAAAAAAGATCGGAAAAAGAAAAAGGGACTCCCCAGGTCAATAAATAACCTGTCCAGTGTAACAATTTCCATGGTGAAGGAGTTAAAGTCTCCATTTCCAGGAACATCATACTCTGGTGGGGAAGGTGAGAAGTGGGGAAAAAAACAAACAAACAAAAAAAACCCAACCCCCCCCCCCAAAAAAACCTCATAAATAAACCAAAAATAATTGTGTCCATAAATAGGAAATAAACACAAAACATCCACAGTTTTTTTTTTCTAATTAACATTTTTATTTATGAAGGCAGTATTACTGAAAATCAGTAAAGTAAGAAAAATAAGTTAATCATCTGAGGAAGGATTGAAAAAAGAAGTGTATTTGTTGCAGTAATTTGAAATATTAACCCCTTGGAAACTGCAGATATCTATTTGGTAAGAGATGGAAAAGAGCTATCAGATCACCAAGCTAGGATCACCTCTGGGAGCCTCAGGGATAGCATATAGTCCCCAGACAGATAACATACTTGCTTCCAGCCAGGAGGCCATCATCCTAAGTATCCATTTGGCAGACATCCTGGAAAATAGTAGTGTTATAAGGGTTCAGTTACTCTTCTCAGAGATTCTTATTGGGCATGATAAAGAAAAAAAAAATAACAACAATTCCTCAAAGCACAAAAGTGTATATGCACTAATGTACATTTTAAAAGATGTACTTTGTAGTGTTTACATAGTGGGTCAGATTTGCATTCCATGAGATTCAAAAGGAAGAAAAGAATTCTGTGAGATGAGAATCTAGCTCATTGTCTTCTGTGATAAGTTTGGAGACAAGTGATCCAATAGCCATTACTATCAGAGATTGTGATTTTATGAGCAACAAGAGTTTCAAATGTCAGCTAGTCCGTGTTGCACTGGTTTGAGTCAAATGTATGCAGTAAGAGGAAAAAACAAAACAAACAATACTTCATCCCAATATATGAAAGAATATTAAATATGGGCATTGTTGCCTCAATTAAAAGAGCAACCTGGAAGTAAGAGATCCTGACTCCCCTTGGTTCACATTTGTCTATAATAGTCTTTAGTTTAAAAAGAGGAAAATACAAAATGAAATTCTAGTTTCTGTGAAATATGCAAGAGAAAGTCTTTAAATCTTCAAAGCAAACACTTGCCCACTCAGCATGGCTACTAATTGCTCAAGGTTATTTTGTGTTATCAAAAAAAAAAAAAAAAAAAAAATCAAACTATCAAACATTAGTAGTCCTTAAAATCTCAGCCCACAATTATACTGTTAATTTATTCTGTAATACTCATATCTTCAATACTCTCATGTCCCGACAGAGAAAACAGTTATATTATTCATGTCAAGTGAAAAAACATGATCCCATAATTTTATTTAGGATCAAAATGACTAAGTGCAAAAATGACCTTTTCTTTCTCTTGTTCTCTCATCCCCAACCCAACAGTCTTTTTAAAGTTTACCTATTTAAAGCTAGGTTTACATTTCTGCTCTGAGAGCATCCTTATTCTGGGATATAATGATTTTTTCTATAACTGGAAAAATATAACCTTAAAACTAAAAATGTAATTTTTTTCTATATTTCTATGCTTGCCCAATGGAAAAAATTGAGAAATGTGAGTCACTTTTGTGCATCATCTCTGTCTTAATCTTTGTTGAATATGCTTCTTAAATTTGGTGGTCAAAGGTCAGATGGAGCCAACTTAAAAATTATGACTAGCTCTTCTTGGAAACCTCTTGGTCTGCTCTGAATCATGATTCAGAGCAAGAGGTCACTCAGAGGAGAAACTTTGCCTTCTAGGTGGGGGAGGGGCAGGGAAGAGGGGAAAGCATCTGCTCTGAAAAGCAGATCCCCTGCCTGCTATGTCAAGATTCAGAAATATAGTGGCTGTAACTTATGATCTGACTGGGGATACTAGAAATTGAACTTCATACATGATCAGTACTGAGCTGAATTTTCCTTTTCTCAACTCTGAGGCTGTGTTTAGGCAGTGGTCAAATTGTTTTGAGATTTAGCATGACCAACAAGCATACAAAACATAAACATCTTATTTCAAAGTGAAGTTATGAAGTCAAAATAAAAACAAATTCCACTGTACTTTAATCTGTAGCATATATGTCATAAGGAGAACACGGATTCATTGTGGATAGATTCCAGAGGATCAATGATCTTTTTTTCAATATAATTGTTTTCCTCTATGATCCTATGTATTTTATTTTCTGCATTTAAAAACATTATTCTGAGAAGGACTTCCTAGGCTCTCTCAGATGGCTAAAGGAATCCACGATACAAAAAATTTGTAAGAATCTAATCTGAATTGGGGAAACAATTTTCCAGATTCCAATTTTAAATGGAAGAAAAGCGAGAACTTTTTTCTGATAATAGAAGGAAAATGTTTGAACTAAATGTAATATTGCTCTGTGGGAACACTTCAGAATATTAATCCTGTTCACTGTTTAAAACAAAGTAAAACAAAACAACTTAATGAGAAAATATTTGTTTTCATTATATAAACAAAAGAAAGAAACTATAAAATCAAATGTCCCTTTAACTCTCTCTTTCTCTAAACCATTCAAAGCTTCCTGAAACTGAGTATTTTATCAGCAAAGAAGTCTTTGAGTGGAAGGGCAGCAATTACTGCATGTTTTAAATGTAATTAAAAAAAAACAAAAACAAAAACAACAACTTTTTCTGACCTGTCCATATTTTTTAAAATCAGTATCACATTTAATTGGTATAAAATACTTTTGTTATATGAAAGAATCATCTATAATTATATACATCTCCAAGGAAAGGGGGAAGTATAGATTTAATCAATTCTTCTAGATGGAATTAGCTATATATAGATTATACATAAATAAAATCCAATAATTACAGCTGTTTATCTTTTGTTCCTTCAAGAATACAAAGTAACAATATTTTCTAATACATATAAGACTATAAGGGATACAAAGAAATTAAGTCACTTTAGAAAGCTAAATTCTAAAGAGGAAAGAGATTAGCAAAGTATGAAGCATTAGTATGTACTCTGAAAACCTTTGTTCTGATAATTAGCCCATAAACTCACCAAGCCAAAGAAAAAATAGGTTAGTGAAAAGACCTGAAGTTTACTTCTGAATGGGCCAATAGGTAACTATGTGATAATGGGCAAGACATTTTTGTTCTCCAAGCTCAGGTTCTTCATAAAATATAGATATCAAACAATTGATTTTAAGATTCTTGATGATTCATAAGTTCTATGACTTTATATACATTGTTGGCAACTAAGAAAGTTATTAAGCATTTGAAAGCACATTCAGAGCTTGCAGGATAGCTGGAGAAGCCATGGTAAAGGAGGCTTGTAAAAGCATTTATAATACTAGGATGGTCAGGAACAAGGGGCTTTTTTTTTTTTTTTTCTTAAATTTTATTAGTGTCTTTGTTTTTACTTTGCAAACACTTACATATTATGCCCAGTTTTAAGAGATATCTTGTATCAAAGCAAAACAGTTTAGTAAAGCTAATTATTGATTTAGCAAAACTAATAATACAGGACTTCATCTGAAAGTGAAGGCAAAATTTCATATTTATTGTATCCCATTTATCTATTAAAAAAAAAAAAAAGTTACTAATCTGTTTTCTCACCCTTTCACCCCTGGGGGAGGGAAAGAAAAAGAAAACTTTTCTTGTAACACGTATGCATAAACAAGACAATTATCTAAAAAACATATTTAGAAACACATATGTATCATTCTGGATATTAAATCCTTCACTTCTTTATAATGGATAGCCTATTTCATTATCAATCCTCTTGAATGGTCCTTCTATGATCATATTTCTCATAAATTTCAAAATTTTTGTTTTAATGATGTTGTTGTTCTTGCATTAATTATTCTGGCCCTGTTCATTTCATTTTTCACTAGCTAGTAAAAATTCTTAAAATTGTTCATTTTTCATTATATTGATATTATTGTTCCATAAATTGTCCTCCTGGTTCTGCTTCCTTCATTCTGCATCAGTTTATATAGGCCTTTCCATGTCCCTTTGAAAGTAATTTTTTCTTCCTTTTCTACAACACAACAGTACTCCATCACATTCATATATCACAACATCCAGCTGTTCCTTAACTGATAGACATTTCCTTAAGTTTTCAATTAGTTATAGATTTCTTCAGAGAGCACCTATTTGCCTAACTCCTGCCAGTACCCAATTGCCTTTAGTCATGGTTTCTTACAGCATTTCAGGGATATATAATGATAGTGACACTAATATTCCCATAATGCATTTGCATATAGGAAAAGGCAAGACAGATTTATTTTATCTAGATTTATCTAGATAATTCTAAGATGGGGTGCTTGTTTTATTATTGAACACTTGGATTAGTAATCTGAATAATAATTCAAACATTATCATAAGACACAAAAATGATGACATAAGACCAACTTTGAATATAAAAGATAGGGTGCAATGGGGGGAAGAGTCTCCAGAAGGACTGTTTTAAGAGTTAGAGAAAAATTATTTCCTTGATTTGTAGGTAAATATCAAGTTGAATACTCAAAAGAAACAATGAAAACAATGAAAATACACTAGAACTACTTATTTTGTGCGATAAATACAATTTAAGCAAGTATTACTAGAAAGTTGGAAGGTTGAAGAGACAAAATAAACTATGGATTAGACAGAACACAACTTTTATAGGTAGAACACCTTTTGGAAGGGAAGTAAAATTACCCGTTTAAAATAAAACACTGATGAAAAGCCTTTCACCTATTTCATAAAGAGCAGTTTGAAAAGTCAAATGGCAGAACAATAAGCAATTTACTACCTTGTTGACTATGAACAAATGTAAGACAGAAATATGGTTGAGATTTTTGTCCCACGAGTGGGCATGCATATTTCAACATTTGTCAAATATTTTCAGGCATTAAAAACCTCCCACAACATTTGGTTTATGAATTCACTGATATGAAATTCCTAGGGAACTCCATCTGCCAGAGAAATGCCTGGGGCAACAGAGCTAGTATATGGAACACATAGCTTCTAGCACAATTAGAATATGAGACACACAGATTCTATCACAGCTAGTATATGGGATATATAACTTCTAACATGACTAGAATGGGTCTTGAACCCAGGTTTTCCTACTTCCAGGGCCAGGCCTTATCCAGCACTTCACACTTCCTCTCAACGTATTCTTAGTCCTATTGATCCTAAGTGTATTAATAGATACAACGACAATTTCTTTAGGGATATAAATGATAAAAATGCATATACTGGTAGAAAAATGATATTGGAAAAGTAAACACATTTTAAAAATACCTGCTTTAGTTTCTCTAAGGTCTTATCTGTTAAAAGTGTGTTCCTTTCACAAGGTATCATTACCCAAAGACCTGCACTGGCCTATCACTATCAGTTTTTCCTCTGGATTATGTTGGCTTGTTTATTTCACTACCAGGATTCTCGTGTAATGGTTTAGTTGACAAAACTGTAAAGCCCAGTTGGAAAAACAAAGATAAGCTTAAGCAGGTGTCAAAAGAACTAGTTGTAGAACAAGGAAATAAATGAAAATATGAAAACACACCTAAAGCAAACCCATAGTTATCAGCTTAATATTGTACTTTTAAAAACAAAGAACTCTTATATGTGATTCTTCAAGATTTACAAAACACTGAATATTAGGATGGAGAATTAGAGAAGAATTCATATGTACTGCTTTTACTCTGTACTTAATTTGCTTTATTATAGCAACAAAAAAGACTGAATTCATGATTGATCATTTAAGCATGTTTACACAGGGATCAGCTCTATTTTTTGTAGAATTTTCCCCTTCATTGAAAGAACCCATTACAAGAAGAAAAAGCCAAATGACACACACCACTCATGAACACATTGTTGAAATTTTTCAGCATTAATGCAGACTCTGAAAAGAGTATACCTGTTACAGACACCTTGCATTTTTCCATTGAAAGACACAATCTTTTCTGTGTCTCTATCATGTGCAAAGATCTCTTTCCCTTGTCCTTCTGCACTCCAATCTCTTCTTTCTCCAATATGAAACCAACCCATAAAAACAGTTACAGATCCCTTCCTCTGTAAATGTTATTCTCACATTGTCTCCACCCTGCTGCCAGGGCTGATATGAGCCTTCCAGGGGGTGGTGACAGCTCTCTAGAAAAAAGCAGCCCATGAAAGAGGTACAAGACAGGGGCTTCTGTCTGACGTGGTCCCTAGCAGCATGGGATGGGCTTACGGAATGGTTGGGGCAGTGAGCGTAGCCTAGCAGGGGAACCAGGACAAGCCACATTAATTCTCACTAGCAGACAGAATCTTCTACTAGCAGAAAGAATAAAAATGAAATATGGAGTATATGTTTAATTATCAGAAAGAATTAGGGAATGAAGAGGCAAAGCTAACAAGCAATAATTCCATTCAAGTGAGAGAACCTCGTAAAGCTGGGGGTGAGAAGATGGACAATATCATTTACTACCAAGACTTAGTTTTTCTTTGAAAGTCTATATAAAGACAACAAAACAACAATACTGATATTAATGTAGCATTTTAAAGTTTCCATAAATTATCATTTCGGACAAGAACATTGTCTTCCAGTCCCTAGTTATGTTATACCACTTGTTTAAGCCTGGGGTAAGGGAGCAGCAACAATCTCCAATGAAGATGAAGAAATCCTGTCAGGCCCAAGTCTGACAGGAGCTGAGTGACTGTCTCCTTTTGTGGAGCCAAATTGTTTCAGTGGGAATCAACTTTCAAGTGTATAAATTTCACTTCGGGCATCATTTTGCGTAATATTGCTTTCAGAGTTTTCAATGATTCTTTCCAAAGGCAATTAATTCAATAAATCCACCAAGAAACACAAAACTTCCCTGCAAAATAATATGATAATTTGTTAAGAAAATGTGACTGAGTTCTGAGATAGAAGCTATAAAAGCAAGAAAATATTGCAGTCAAAGAATCCATAGTTAATTCAAAATAAGAATTAGAAAAGTCTGATATTAAGGAAAAAAAGTGACATCTACCCTCTCCATACAGGCTGTTTCCACTTCAGATCATTTGCACAGAGTTTAATTTGTTCTTTTCAACTTATATCAGTATTCATTTTTTTTCATTATTAAAGTATTTGCTTAGTTAATACAGAATTCCATCCTATGATGGAAAGATAGCATGGGCTTCTGTAAAGAACTTGAAGTCATATGACTTCAACAATGAATCCCAACGCTACTACTTACTGTAATCTTGCCTAATAACTGTGGGTCTCAGTTTCCTTTAATGAAAAATAAGGCACGTGGATCAGATGACCTCGAGCATCCCTTCTCATTTTGAATTCTAGTCATAACATTGTAGGTAAAATGTAGTTAATTAACTTTTAGTCTATAAAACAACTTTCTTCATTTTAGTTTATTTTTGTCTATGAAATGTTGCTATCATATTAATACTCAATAATTTGTTCAGATAAAGGAAAATACACACAACACACACACACACACACACACACACACACACACACACACATATATATATGAAAATCTAAGTATAGTTTTTCTCTCTGTTTCTGTCACTGTCTCTCTGTCTTTCGCTTTCTATATTTCTCCTCCTTATTTCCAAATTTCCCCTCCTTTCCCCTTTCTCTTTATTTCTCTCCTACCCCATCCCCCAGTTCCACCCCATCAATAAAATATTAAATGCTTATTATCTTGGATGCTGAACTAGGTGCTGAGGAATACATAAACAAAAATGAAGCTGTTTTTACCTTGCTTATATTTTGCTGGATGATATAACTCAAACATGTAGTGAAAGCCGGGCTGGTTACATCATACCTTTAGGATCTTAGGGGTATCTTTGAGAGTTTGGAGGTATTTTTCTAAAATCAGTTTGCACCCTTATTCTAATGTGGTCTCCCACATTATGAGCCACTAGTGACTTGCATTCCAATTCTATTTGATCAATTAATCCTTAATTTTTATAATGGGCTACTTATTTTGAAGATATATTAAAAACAAAAGTACAAACATTCCTACTTCCCCCTTCATCAAGGGAAACACTTATATCTCCCTTATATCACCTCAATCTCTGGGGAGAATAAACTCAGACTTGCTTATAATATTAGTCACACAAAGTTTATAACTTCGTGGATAAGATCCTGGGCTATGTCCTGACGTTTCCTCCTCACTATTTTTGATCTCAGTGCTGGGTGGTTGTGAAACTTGGAAGACTCAACTACTGGGCTTCCTGGTGGCTTATTCTCCTGACTTTTAAAATTTACAAGGACAAAATTACCAGTCTCTCTTGCCTTAAATGAAAGAACAAATGCCACAGCAAAGAACCGAAGTCTGGATCCATGGATAATATGTTAGTCATAGATGGGGAAAGCCCAAGTACTTCCTTTTTATAGCATTGTCTCACTGGAATACCAGTAGACTGGAAGAAACCAAACTAAGAGAAAGGCCAAAGCTCTGGTCAGCTGGAACTTTTTAAATGATATCCTCAGTTCTAGTTATGGAGCCATTTAGAAAAGGCCCCTTTTTATCACAGAGTAAATATATGGGAACCAGTTATAGAATGTCTATAGATGCTTCAAAGTCTCTCCAATGCTTTCCTATTATACTTCATTTTGCCTTTACAGAAATAGGCTCTGCAATCTTTTCTATAAAGAAGATTATAGCAGAACTATTCTAAACATACTCATTGGCCAACCTTCAGTTACATATAAAAATATAATGAGGGGACTGAACAAAGAGGGCCTTGTTCTTAGAGAATGCTCAGATTTGCCATTTTTGATAGATTATATAAAACAAGCACAGATATTTTTTGCCTGCTATTAATCTACCAGATAGAACTTCAAAAGTTGGTTTCTGTCGTGAAGACATGAAGAGGGCTAATCTTTTTTTTCTTTTTTTAAAATAATAGCTCTTTTATTTTCAAAATATATTAAAGATAATTTTCAACCCTTGTAAAACTTTGTGTTCCAAATTATTTTTTCCCTCCCTTCCACCTCCCCCCCTCCCCTAGACAGCAAGTAATCTATGTTAAACATGGGCAAACCCTAAATTCTATACATATTTCCACATTTATCATGTTGTACAAGAAAAATCAGATCAGATGGGAAAAAATGAGAAAGAAAACAAAATGCAAACAAAAAAACAACAAAAAGATGAAAATACTATGCTGTGATACACACAGTCCCATGGATCCTCTCTCTGGGTGCAGATGGCTCTCTCTCCATCCCAAGACCATTGGAACTGGCCTGAATCACTTGAGAATTAGTCTTATATGATCATCAAAAATTTAATTGATTTCAAAGATGAAAGGGCTTATGTTTTAAGAGAGTCTGAACTGGAATTGTGTGCACAGAAATTATTTGAGTCTCTTTCAGTCTCTTCCCTAGTAGCTTTAGAAGAGTTCTGTGAACTTCTGGTTAAAAGACTGGCTGCTTTTTTCCCCTTATCCAGCTATTATGAATCCCCTGGACACATGGCACTTCTGCTTCTTTTGTGTTTGTTCTTCCCTGCTCTTAGGTGAATGATCATCCTGAGACAGGAATGCCTTAATATAGGTAAAATAAGAAATATATCAAAAACCATCCAGGTCACACTGGCAACTGGGGTTGGTAGTAGAGCTGATAACACCCAGTAGTAGAATCAGCTCAGTTTGGTAGAGTCAGCACAATTGCTGAAAAAATTTATTTGACCTGGCACAGCAATAAACTGAGCTCAGATGAGTAAGAGAAGATCTCATTCACCTAGCACTAATGCCCTTCCTTGTTCCCTCCTCACAAAGAAGAAGGTGGTGAGAGGTGTGTGCTTAGCTCAAGTGCTCAATCCACTCTCTGAGGTTAAAATTTATTTTCCTTATGATTAGTTCCTTCCTGAATCTACCTTCCCTCTTATTTCCCATTCCCCTCTTTCTCCATTTTCTCTTCTCTTAATGTTGAGTTAAATATCCCCAATTCTCTGTGTTATATCTTGACTCAGTGCACTTCTAGAGGGATAATCTTTGGCAGAGGAGTAAAAGCAGATTGTTTGTTTATATATATTTATAAATAAATAACTTATTTAAAATAAATATCCAAATGAATTTTTAAAAAAGAGATTGCAGCAAAAAGTATAATGGTTCATTTGAATTTATGAAAACAAGAGCAACAGTCATGATCTCAGGCAAGGAAAACAGTGGAAAATAGACTTAATTAAATAAGACAATCAATGAAATTGCATTATTTTGAAAGGTCCCATAGACAATGAATTGATACATGACATATTTTCGTCTTCTTTTTTTTATTATAGCTTTTTATTTACAAGACATATGCATGGGTAATTTTTCAGCACTGACCCTTGTTTCTGTTTTAAAATTGAGCATAAAACTAAAAAAAATATCCTTCTAGATCATTGTACACAGTAACAGCAAGATTATAGATGATCCATTCTGATGATGTGACTCTTTCTAATAATGAGATGATTCAGTCCATTTCCAATAATCTTGTGATGAAGAGAGCCATCTACACCCAAAGAGAGGACTGAGGGAACTGAGATTGGACCACAACATAGCATTTTCACTCTTTCTGCTGTTATTTACTTGCACTCTCTTTCTCAGTTTTTTCTCCTTCTTGATCTGATTTTTCTTGTGCAGCAAGATAAATGTATAAATATGTATATATATATATGTTAGGTTTAACATATATTTTTAACATATTTAACATGTATTGGATTACTTGTCATCTAGGGTAGGAGGTGGGGGGAAGGAAGGGAAGATTTGGAACAGGTTTTACAAGGGTCAATGAAAAATTGACTCATGCATATGTTTTATAAATAAAAAGCTTTAATAAAAAATAAAATTAAAAAATCCTCCAAGAAATTCAGCAAATTAAAACTCCCAATTAGACACTGAAATAGAGTTGATGAAAGTCAAAGAAAAGTTAAACAAAACTGAAAACAATAAAACCTTTGAAATTTTGAGGAAAGATCTATTATGCCCCCATTTTACTTTAAATTCATTTATCAGTTTAATGTAGTCCCATGGGGTAATGATTATAGTGATATCATTTCTAGCCATCTTGGAGAGTCAACAGCAAGATTTATCAACCAATGAAACTCCTGTTTTATTTTGTTTCTTTTGTGTCTCTGGGTATCAAACACATAAAACTAGAGCCCTAGAGACAGGGAGCATCTCAAATCATGAGGAATATCTGAAGTCCCATTCACTGGAGGGGTCCAGTCCCTTTAATAAATGGTTTATTGGAGCTCTGTCTCAATGGCTTTTCTTTGAGATGAGACAATTTTGAACTCCACAAAGGAATTTAATAAGTTTAAATTGTTTATATTCTTACAAGATCAAACTTGTAATTCCTAAGAACTTTATCTTTATTAGGGCAGTTAGGCGTCTACATAGACAGAGGACACAGTTGTGAGTTGAATATAATAAAATTATGTTTTTTATAGAAAAGAAGAGAAATGCATTGGGAGAAAGGAGAAGGGAGAGGTAAAATAGGGCAAATAATCTCATATAAAAAAGATGCAAAAAAAGCTTTTACAGAAGAAGGGACAAAGGAAGAGGATAATAGGGGATATGGAGGGGGAACATTGAACTTTATTCTTTTCAGACTTAGAACACAGAAGGTACAACACACACACTCAGTTGTGCATAGAAACTTATATTACCCTATAGCTAAATAGGAGGGGAAGGAGCTAAGAAGAGGATTTGATAGGAGGGTGGTTTGATTGGGAGAGACATTAGTCAGAAGCAAAACACTTTTGAGGATGGATAGGATAAAAGGAAAGAGAGAGAAGAGATGGGGGAAAATAGAAGGGAATAGGAGGGAAATTTTTTTAAAGCAGGTTTCTTTGATAAAGATCTAATTTCTCAAATAGATAGAAAATTAAGTAAAATTTATAAAAATAATATCCACCTCCCAATTGATGGTCAAAGAATATGGACAGGCAGTTTTCAGATAAAGTAATCAAAGCTAACTATAGTCATGAAAAAATTGCTCTAAATCACCATTGATTAGAGAAATGCAAACAAAAAAATTCTGATATACCACCCTATGTCTATCAAATTGTCCAATATGACAGAAAAGGAAAATGACAAATGTGGAGGGGTTATGGGAAAAGTGAGACACTAATGTATTGTAGGTGTTGTGAACTGATTCAATCATTCTGAAAAGTAATTTGGAGCTATGACCATCCTTTGACAATGTCACTAAAAAAAAGCCTCCCAAATAAAAGGAACTATATGTATACAAATATTTATAGCAGCTCTTTTATTGATTTCAAAGTATTGGAAATTGAGAGAATGCCCATCAATTGGGGAATGGCTATTTTTTTTAACAACATTATCCCTTGTATTTATTTTTCCAAATTTTCCCCTCCCTCCCTCTACTTCCTCCCCTTGATGACAGGCAATCCCATACATTTTACATGTGTTACAGAATAACCTAGATACAATATATGTGTGTAAACCCAATTTTCTTGTTGCACGTTAGTATTAGATTCCGAAGGTGTAAGTAACCTGGTGCTAATAATTTACATTCATTTCCCAGTGTTCCTTCTCTGGGTGTAGTTGTTTCTGCCCATCATTGATCAACTGGAAGTGAGTTGGATCTTCTTTATGTTTAAGATATATCCACTTCAATCAAAATATATCTTCATACAATATCGTTGTTGTAGCGTATAGATCTCCTGGTTCTGCTCATTTCACTCAGCATCAGTTCATGCAAGTCTCTCCAAACCTTTCTGAATTCATCCTGCTGGTCATTTCTTACAGAGCAATAATATTCCATAACCTTCATATACCATAATTTACCCAACCATTCTCCAATTGATGGACATCCATTCATCTTCCATTTTCTAGCTACAACAAAAAGAGCTGCCACAAACATTTTGGCACATACAGGTCCCTTTCCACTCTTTAGTATTTCTTTGGGATATAATCCCAATAACAGCAATGCTGGGTCAAAGGGTATGCACAGTTTGATAACTTTTTGGGCATAATTCCAGATTGCTCTCCAGAATGGTTGGATTCTTTCACAACTCCACCAACAATGTATCAGTGTCCCAGTTTTCCCACATCCCCTCCAATATTCATTATTATTTGTTCCTGTCATCTTAGCCAATCTGACAGGTGTGTAGTGGTATCTCAGAGTTGTCTTAATTTGCATTTCTCTGATCAGTAGTGATTCGGAACACTTTTTCATGAGTGGATATAATTTAAATTTCATCATCTGAGAATTGTCTGTTCATATCCTCTGACCATTTATCAATTGGAGAATGGTTTGATTTCTTATAAATTAGGGTCAGTTCTCTATACATTTTGGAAATGAGACCTTTATCAGAACCTTTAACTGTAAAAATATTTTCCCAATTTGTTACTTCCTTTCTAATCTTGTTTGCATTAGTATTGTTTGTACAGAAACTTTTTAGTTTGATGTAATCAAAATCTTCTATTTTGTGATCAATAATGATCTCTAGTTCTCCTCTAGTCATAAATTCCTTCCTCCTCCACAGGTCTGAGAAGTAGACTATTTTCTGTTTCTCTAATCTATTTATTATCTCATTCTTTATGCCCAAATCATGGACCCATTTTGATCTTATCTTGGTGTATGGTGTTAAGTGTGGGTCCATATCTAATTTCTGCCATACTAATTTCCAGTTTTCCCAACAGTTTTTTTCAAATAATGAATTTTTATCCCTAATGTTGGTATCTTTGGGTTTGTCAAACACTAGATTGCTATAGATGTACCCTTTTTTGTCCTTTGTACCTAATCTGTTCCACTGATCGACTGGTCTATTTCTTAGCCAGTACCAAATGGTTTTGGTGACTGCTGCTATATAATATAACTTTAGATGAGGTATACCTAGACCACCTTCATCTGACTTTTTTTTCATTAGTTCCCTTGAAATTCTCGGCCAAATTTTGTTGTTATTTTTTCTAGGTCATTAAAATAGTTTCTTGGGAGTCTGATTGGTATAGCAAATGATTTTTCTTACAGCATGTTTTTAATTATCAAGGACAGACAGTAAGGCTTTGGATCTAATATTGTGGTTCCATTTGTGCTTATGATGGAAGCAGAAATTGCAAACTATCACTACCATTATAACAACTACCACCACCACCACCACCACCACCACTAATATTACTACTACTACTACTGCTACTATTACTGCTGTTGCTGCTGCTATTACTACTACTACTACCACTGCTGCTGCTGCTGCTGCTACTAGTATTACTACTACTACAATGGGAAGAAAAATTATATTAGACTTAGTGGGCATAAAACTTGACAAGTCATCAAAAGATATGAAAGATTCCAAGGAAGGAAAAATTTATTTTATATGTATATAAAATATTATTACAATAGAAATATATTTAAATTAATATAAATTATTATTTATATATGATATAAAATTATATAGAAATTATTTAATATAAAATATTAATTTTACTAATTAATATATTAAATCACATATAAAATATACATATTATATATAATATAAATATAGGTTTATTGTCATATGATATTTTAAATATATAAATAATATAAAGATTATATTTAATATAATATAAATATAATTAATATTAAAAAGGTTGCCAATTACTACTGGGCTTATTTATATTCCAAAGAGATCTTAAAGAAGGGAAAGGGACCAGTATATGCAAAAATGTTTGTGGCAGCCCTTTTTGTAGTGGCAAGAAATGGAAAATTGAATGGATGCCCATCAATTGGAGAATGGCTGAATAAATTGTGATATATGAATGTAATGGAATATTATTGTTCTGTGAGAAATGACCAGCAGGATGACTTCAGAGAGGCTGGACAGACTTACATGAATTGATGCTGAGTGAAATGAGCAGATCCAGGAGATCATTATATATTTCAACAACAATACTATATGATAATCAATTTTGATGGATGTGGCTCTTTTCAACAATGAGATGAACCAAATCAGTTCCATTTTTTCAATAATGAATAGAACCAGCTACACCCAGCAAAAGAACTCTGGGAATAAGTGCGAACCACTACATAGCATTTCCACTCCTTTTGTTCTTGTCTGCTTGCATTTTTGTTTTCCTTCTCAGGTTACTTTTACCTTATTTCTAAATTCAGTTTTTCTTGTGCAGCAAGATAACTGTATTAATATGTATACATATATTGTATTTAACATATACTTTAACATATCTAACATGTATGGGACTACCTGCTATCTAACGGAGAGGGTAGGGGGAAGGAGGGGAAAAGCTGGAACAGAAGGTTTTGTAAGGGTCAGTGCTGAAAAATTACCCATGCATATATCTTGTAAATAAAAAGCTATAATAAAAAATAAAATAAAAAAGGTTGCCAAGAGAACACCAACATCTTACAATATGTATACGTACTTCCCTATTTATAAAATAACTAAAAATTCTTTAAGACTTATTTACTTATACTTGAAAGACATCTTAGTGAGGGTAGGGAACAAGTTGTTTTTTGTAAGTTATTCTCCAAGCTTCAATTTATCCTCTACTTCAAAGTGATTTTCATAAAGGGCAGATCTAACCATATTACTCCCTGTCTTAACCTCTGTTGGCTCCCTTGTATTTCTAGAATACCATATAAATGTGGGGTTTTATGTCACTTAACGTTTTAATAATAAAGGAAACTTTTCCCTGTATTTACAGACATCTTACACATTACTTCCTTTTATGATTTCAATAGCTCCATATTACTTGCTATTCCTCATCACGGAGCTGTTACATATCATGTCTAGATCTTTGTATCGATTGAACTCCATATTTGGAATGTTTTCCCACTTCATCTCATAAATACCATCTTTAAGTCTGTCATGCCCAGTTGTTTGTGTCTTCTTCTAAAAATACATGTGATATATATTGCATATCCCTATTTATATGCGTTTCATTTTCCCTATTAGAATACAAATTCGTTGTTGATTTTTGATTTTTCTTTTTATCTCCAGTCCTTGATACAGTTTACAGAATGTAGCAAACATTTAAATATCTACTCATTATTTGATATTTACCATTAGCACAAAGATTTCAGAAAATACAAGATCCTATTGTGAATATTGCTTGTTGATTTTAAAAACTGATTTTTGTATGATAAAAATATAATTGTGTATTAAAACCTCTTTTCTAATAAGTTATCTTTTATCCATACATAAAAATCAAGTAAGATTCCTTGGAAACTATGACAACAGAAAAAACTCTCTTCAGTGACTTGAATCAATACATCAACAAGTATGCATTAAGTATCTACAGTGTGTTAAGTACTGTTTTAGCCACTGGAGATACAAGACAATCTGAGAGGATAAGGAAAGTCATCACGTAGAAAGTGGTATTTGAGCTGAATCTTGAGAGAAGCCAAGAATTCTAAGAGATGGAGGTGAGGAGGAAATACATTCCCAGCATAGGGGAGAGAGTCAGTGCAAAGGTATGATGATGGAAGATAAAATGTAATTAAAGCAACAGAAAGAATTGAATTGGATTATTGAAGGAAATTACATGAAAGAAAATAAACATAAGGAGAGATATAAAACAGAAAAAAGGGTGCTTGCCAAAGCTGTTCACCAGAGTAATGGCACCTATATGGCACAGAGTCTAATTAGAAAAGGTATTCTCTATGAATGCTGAGATCTTTTTTTTTTCATGACATTGTGATGTTTTCAAGAATCATAACATTTAAGTCTTCAAAAAGAGATGTATAAGTATTCAAAAGAATTAATCTGATCATCCACACAAGAAACATTTCATAAATGGTTTATTATTTAATCTATATAATAATTTCCTGTTGACTAGGTTTTGACATGCAATTATAAAGCTTTTTTTTTTTTTTTTTTTGACATTTCAATTCAGCTCAGCATTTATTAGATACCAACTATGTGCCAGGTTCTGCTGGTCCAAAGACTTTTTTTTTCTTAAATCTATTCTTTTTTTTTTTTAACTTAATAATTTTTTATTATATATATATTTTTTATAATATTATCCCTTGTATTCATTTTTCCAAATTATCCCCCCCTCCCTCTATTCCCTCCCCCTGATGACAGGCAATCCCATACATTTTACATGTGTTACAATATAGTCTAGATACAATACATGTGTGCGAATATCATTTTCTTGTTGCACAATAAACATTAGAATCCGAAGGTACATGTAACCTGGGCAGACAGATATTAGTGCTAACAATTTACATTCACTTCCCAGTGTTTCTTCTCTGGGTGTAGCTACCTCTGTCCATCATTGATCAACTGGAAGTGAGTTGGTTTTTCTTTATGTTGAAGATTTCCACTTCCATCAGAATACATCCTCATACAGTATTGTTGTTGAAGTGTACAGAGATCTTCTGGTTCTGTTCATTTCACTCAGCATCAGTTGATTTAAGTCTCTCCAGGCCTCTCTGTATTCCTCCTGCTGGTCATTTCTTACAGAGCAATAATATTCCATAACCTTCATATACCATAATTTACCCAACCATTCTCCAATTGATGGACATCCATTCATCTTCCAGTTTCTAGCTACAACAAAAAGAGCTGCCACAAACATTTTGGCACATATATGTCTCTTTCCACTCTTTAGTATTTCTTTGGGATATAAGCCCAGTAGTAGCGCTGCTGGGTCAAAGGGTATGCACAGTTTGATAACTTTTTGGGCATAGTTCCAGATTGCTCTCCAGAATGGCTGGATTCTTTCGCAACTCCACCAGCAATGTATCAGTGTCCCAATTTCCCCACATCCCCTCCAACATTTGTCATTATTTATTCCTGTCATCTTAGCCAATCTGACAGGTGTGTAGTGGTATCTCAGAGTTGTCTTAATTTGCATTTCTCTGATCAATAGTGATTTGGAACACTCTTTCATGTGAGTGGATATAGTTTCAATTTCTTCCTCTGAGAATTGTTTGTTCATATCCTTTGACCATTTATCAATTGGAGAATGGTTCGGTTTCTTATAAATTAGGGTCAGTTCTCTATATATTTTGGAAATGAGACCTTTGTCAGAACCTTTGTTTTTAAAAATATTTTCCCAATTTGTTACTTCCCTTCTAATCTTGTTTGCATTAGTATTATTTGTACAGAAACTTTGTAGTTTGATGTAATCAAAATCTTCTATTTTGTGATCAATAATGATCTCTAGTTCTCCTCTGGTCATAAATTCCTTCCTCCTCCACAAGTCTGAGAGGTAGATTATCCTTGTTCCTCTAATCTATTTATTATCTCCTTCTTTATGCCTAAATCATGGGCCCATTTTGATCTTATCTTGGTATATGGTGTTAAGTGTGGATCCATATCTAATTTCTGCCATACTAATTTCCAGTTTTCCCAACAGTTTTTTCCAAATAATGAATTTTTATCCCTAATGTTGGGTATCTTTGGGTTTGTCAAAGATTAGGTTGCTATATATGTATCCTTTTTTGTCCTTTGTATCTAATCTGTTCCACTGATCTACCGGTCTATTTCTTAGCCAATACCAAATGGTTTTGGTGACTGCTGCTATATAATATAGCTTTAGATCAGGTACACTTAGACCACCTTCCTCTGAATTTTTTTTCATTAGTTCCCTTGCAATTCTCGACCTTTTATTCTTCCATATGAATTTTGTTGTTATTTTTTCTAGGTCATTGAAATAGTTTCTTGGGAGTCTGATTGGTATAGCACTAAATAAATAGATTATTTTGGGGAGTATTGTCATCTTTATTATATTCGCTCGGCCTATCCAAGAGCACTGAATGTCTTTCCAATTATTTAAATCTGATTTTATTTTTGTGGCAAATGTTTTGTAATTTTTCTCATATAATTCCTGACTTTTCTTTGGTAGATGGATTCCCAAATACTTTATACTCTCAACATTTGTTTGGAATGGAATTTCTCTTTATATCTCTTGCTGTTGCATTTTGTTAGTGATATATAAAAATGCCTAGGATTTATGTGGATTTATTTTGTATCCTGCCACTTTGCTGAAATTTTGAATTATTTCTAGTAGCTTTTTAGCAGAGTCTTTGGGGTTCTCTAAGTATACCATCATGGCATCTGCAAAAAGTGATAGTTTAATTTCCTCATTTCCTACTCTAATTCCTTGAATCTCTTTCTCGGCTCTTATTGCCGAGGCTAGCGTTTCTAGTACTATATTGAATAGTAATGGAATCTTGTTTCACTCCTGATCTTACTGGGAAAGGTTGCAGTTTATTTCTATTGCATATTATGCTTACTGACAGTTGTAAATATATGCTCCTGATTATTCTAAGGAATAGTCCATTTATTCCTATACTCTCAAGAGTTTTTAGTAGGAATGGATGTTGGATTTTGTCAAATGCTTTTTCTGCATCTATTGAGATGATCATATGGTTCTTATTAATTTGATTATTAATATGGTCAATTATATTAATAGTTTTCCTAATATTAAACCAGCCCTGCATTCCTGGAATAAATCCTACTTGATCATAGTGTATTATCCTGGAGATGATTTTCTGAAGTCTTTTTGCTAATATCTTATTTAAGATTTTAGCATCAATATTCATTAAGGAGATTGGTCTATAATTTTCTTTCTCAGTTTTCGATCTACCTGGTTTAGGTATCAGTACCATGTCTGTGTCATAAAAGGAGTTTGGTAGGACTCCTTCATCCCCTATTTTTTCAAATAATTTATATAACATTGGGGCTAATTGTTCTTTAAATGTTTGGTAGAATTCACATGTGAATGCATCTGGCCCTGGGGATTTTTTTCCTGGGGAGTTAATTAATAGCTGGTTCTATTTCTTTTTCTGAAATGGGACTATTTAAGCAATTTATCTCTTCCTCTGTTAATCTAGGGAGCCTATATTTTTGGAGGAAGTCATCCATTTCACTTAAGTTATCAAATTTATTGGCATAAAGTTGGGCAAAGTAACTCCTTATTATTTCTCTAATTTCCTCTTCATTGGTGGAAAGATCCCCCTTTTCATTTGTAAGACTATCAATTTGATTTTCCTCTTTCTTTTTTTTTGATCAAATTTACCAAAGGTTTATCTATTTTATTGGCTTTTTCATAAAACCAACTCTTGGTTTTATTTATTAATTCAATAGTTTTTTTACTTTCAATATTATTGATTTCTCCTTTTAATTTTTGTATTTCAAGTTTAATTTTTGGTTGGGGGTTTATAATTTGGTCTTTTTCTAGCCTTTTGAGTTGTAAGCCCAATTCGTTAATCTTCTCTTTCTCTATTTTCTTCAAATAAGCCTCTAAAGATATAAAATTTCCCCTTATTACTGCTTTAGCTGCATCCCAAAGATTTTGATATGATGTCTCATCATTGTCATTATCTTGGGTGAAATTGTTAATTGTTTCTATAATTTGCTCTTTCACCCAGTCATTCTTTAAGATGAGATTATTCAGTTTCCAATTACTTTTTGGTCTATTTACCCCTAACTTTTTACTGAATGTAGCTTTTATTGCATTGTGATCTGAGAAGAAGGCATTTATTATTTCTGCCTTCCTACATTTAATTTTGAGATCTTTATGTCCTAATATATGGTCTATTTTTGTATAGGATCCATGAACTGCTGAGAAGAAAGTATATTCCTTTCTATTGCCATTCAGTTTTCTCCAAAGGTCTATCATACCTAGTTTTTCTAATGTTCTATTTACTTTTTTAATTTCTTTCTTGTTTGTTTTGTGGTTTGATTTGTCTAAATCTGAGAGTGCAAGGTTGAGATCTCCCACTATTATAGTTTTACTGTCTATTTCTTCTTGCAGTTCTCTTAACTTTCACTTGGTGAATATATGTTTAGTATTGATATGGCTTCATTATTTATGCTACCTTTCAGCAGGATATAGTTTCCTTCCTTATCATTTTTAACGAGATCTACTTCTGCTTTTGCTTGATCTGAGATAAGGATAGCTACCCCTGCTTTTTTGGCTTTACCTGAAGCATAATAGGCTCTGTTCCAACCTTTACCTTTACTCTGCATGTATCTCCCTGCTTTAAGTGTGTTTCCTGTAGACAACATATTGTAGGGTTCTGCTTTTTGATCCAATCTGCTATCCGTCTCCGTTTGATGGGATCGTTCATCCCATTTACATTTACAGTTAAAATTACTAATTCTGTATTTCCTGCCATCGTATTATCCCCAGATTATGCTTTTTTTCCTTGACCCCCCTGATCCCCCTCCCCGATATTTAATTTACAGACCCCCCTTGTGACGCGCAACCCTCCCTCTTTCTTTTTTTTTTTAGTATCCCATCCCCCTCCCTCCAAGTCCCTTCACTTATTCTCCTTTTCCTTTTCCCTTTTCCTCTCCCCCCTTTTAATGAGGTGAGAGAAAATTCTCTGAAAAACAAATATGTTAATTATTTACTCTTTGAGCCTCTCCTTATGAGAGTAAGATTCACACAATGATTCTCCCCCTCACTAAGTTCCCTCAGATATGGTGTATTTTCTATGCCTCTTCCTGGGATGTAGTTTCCCTCTTTTTATCATTCCTTCCTCTTTTTCTGAACCGACCTCCTTCCCTTTACTACACCCCCCTTTTTTTCTTTTATATCAGTAAAATCAAATTATCCTTGAGTACTTTTTATATACCCACAACAGAGTTACAGTTCTCAAGGGTTCTGTGTACCTTTTTCTGTTTCTCTTCAGTCTTGTGGATGTAGATCAAATTTTTTGTTTAAGTCTTGTTTTTTTCTTAGAAACACATAGAATTCCTCTGTTTCATTGAATGACCATCTTCTTCCATGGAAAAAGATGCTAAACTTAGCTGGGTAGTTCATTCTTGGTTGCAGTCCTTGATCTTTTGCCTTACCGAATATCAGGTTCCAGGCCCTTCTATCTTTTAATGTGGAGGCAGCCAGATCTTGGGTGACCCTTATTGTGGCACCTTGGTATTTAAATTGTTTTTTTCTAGCTGCTTGCAGGATTTTCTCCTTTGTGTAGTAATTCTGCAGCTTAGCCACTATATTCCGTGGTGTTCTTTTTTTAGGGTCTATTTCAGAAGGAGTTCGATGAATTCTTTCCACATCTACTTTCCCTTCTGTTTCTATTATCTCTGGACAGTTCTCTTTGATAATTTCCTGTAAAATAGAATCTAGGCTCTTTTTTTGGTCATAGTTTTCTGGAAGTCCAATAATCCGCAGATTATCTCTCCTAGATCTATTTTCCAGGTCTATAGATTTTCCCAGTAAGTATTTGACGTTGTTCTCCAGCTTCTCATTTTTTTTGTTTTGTTTGACTGATTCTTGGGTTCTCTGTGAATCATTCATTTCTATTTGTTCCATCCTGACTTTTAAGGAGTTATTTTCTTCTTTCACAATTTTTAGTTCTTTTTGTAAATGCCCAATTTCGTTTTTAAATGAATTATTTTGCTCTATTGAATTTTTTTCCATTTCCCTAATTTTTTTTTTTTGAGAATTATTTTCTTTTTCCAGTTCAGAAATTCTATTTTCTTGAGACTTTTTTATCTTTTCCAATTCAGAAATCCTACTTTCCTGTGTTTTTTTAACCTTTTCTAATTCATAAATTTTGTTTCCCTGCATCTCCTGTGAATTCTTTATTTTTTTCCAACTCCAATTTCAGGACGTTGTTATTCTCTATCATAGCTTCCCTTTCCTTTCCCCATTTTTCTTCAATCTCCCTCAATTTTTTAAGAGTTTCTTCTAGGAGAGAGTTATGTGATGGGGGGCAGGAATCGTTCCTCTTTGGGTTGTTATCTGCTGTCTCTCTGCTGTTAACTTCCTCGGGGTTGGATACCCGCTCTTTCTCTGTATAGAAGGAATCTATGGTTTTTCTAGCTTTTTTGCTCATACTTAAAAAATCTTTTGGGGTCTGTCCCTGGGGTAGGAAATTATTTATTTACTTCTTTACCAGCTTCCTCCCAGACCGGATGGATGCAGCGGCTCCTGAGCCTGAGCTAAGAGAGAGCTCTGGGAGAGAGTTCCCCACCCCCTCCCTGGAAGTGCCTCAGAGGTGATTAGCACTACTGTGCTTCGAGGGCGTAGAATAGTAAAGACAGCACAAAGCCCAGCCTATGTGTCCGGGTGGGGAGTGGATGTCTGCAGCAGGTGACGTGAGAAGCCCCTGTGCTCAAACTGGAAGTGTCTGCCAGAAACCGCGGTCCCTAGTTCAAAGGTTCCGCTTCTCTGGGACTTCCTGGAGCTGAGTTCCACTCCCTCCAGCTAAACTAGGCAGTGTGTGTTGCCTTGGGCCGTATCCACCCACTTGTCAATCTCTTAACTATTCTCAGGTGGTAGCTGAGGCCACACCCCCTGGTGCCGAGATCTGCTGAGTCACCTCCAGGATCGGGGAAAATCTAATCTGAGTTTTAAAATATTTTGGCTTTCTCTTCTGAACTGCTAAATAATTAGCAGAGAAGAGCTAACAGCCTGTGCCAGATTCCTTTACCTCAGTGGCTTCTCTGATCCCAGAGCCCTTCCCAGCGCGATCGGCACAGTATGCGAGCACCCAGCCTTCTGTGCTGGCCTCTCTTCTTCCTCCCCTGGGGACTGACCTTTTCTGTTGAAACTCCAGATTCTCTTCAGCTGGTAAGTCGTGCTTCCAGTCCTTGTGGTATCTATCAGTCCTGGGCTTATTTTGAGACTTAATTTATCTAATTGGTTGTGAGGGAGTGAGGACGTTCACAGAGTCGTGTGTTTCTTCTCCGCCATCTTGGCTCCGCCCCCAATTTTTTTCAAATTTTGAATTCCAAATTCTTTCTTTCTCTTTCCATCCCTCTTCATTGAGAAGAAAAGCAATTTGACATATTTTAAACATGTATAGCTATGTAAAATACATTTCCATGTAGTTCCATGTAGTATGAAAGAAAACACAAAAATCCCAAGAAAAATATAGAAAAAGTACCAATCTTAATTTATGCTCTACCAGTTCTTTCTCTGAAGATATTTCGCACCTTTCATCACAAGTCCTACAGAATTGTCTTGGATAATTATATTGCTGAAAATAGACAAAATATTCATAGTATATCATCATACAATATTGCGGTTACTCTGTATATGTTCTCCTGGTTCTGGTCTTTTCACTTTACATCAGTTCATAAGTCTTTCCACGTTTTTCTGAGAGCATTCTGCTCATTATTTCTTAAAAATAAACAAACAATAGTATTCCAACACAATCACATACAATTTGCTCAGTAATTCCCCAATTAATGGACATACTCTCAATTTCTAATTTTTTCCTACTACTAAAAGAGCTGCTTTAAATATTTTTGTGCAAATAGGGCCTTTTCCTTTTTTTTTTTTTATGTCTTTGGGATATAAACTTAGCAGTGATTTTGCTTGGTCAAAGATTATGGTTTTATAACCTTTTGGGCACAGTTCCAAATTGCCCCCCAGAATCGATAAATCTATATACAGCTTCACCGGTGATTAGTGTATTTATTTTCCCACATCCCCTCCAATATTTGTCATTTTCCTTTTCTGTCATATTGGCCTATCTGACAGGTATGAGGTAGTAATAGAGTTGTTTTAATTTGCATGTCTCCCATCAATAGTGATTTAGAGCATTTTAAAACATCATTATAGATAATTTTGGTTATTTTGTTTAAAAACTGCCTGTTAATATTCTTTGAACAAATATCATTTGAGGAATGGTTCTTATTTCTATGAATTTGACTCCATTTTCTATTGTGTTTGAAAAATGAAATCTTTAGCAGAGAAACTCACTATATATTTTTTTCATAGTAATGATTAACAACTATGCATTTCCCTCCAGCCTGTTTTCCTCTGTTTAGCCCATTCCCTGTCTCCTTTTATCCTGTTCATTCTCAAAAGTGTTTTACTTCTGACTTTCACCTTCCCTTCTATTAGCTCCCATTCACCACCTTCTCTTATCTCCTTCTCTTCCTACTTTCCTTTATGGTAAGGTATATTTCTACAGTCAACTGAGTAAGTACATTATTCCTTCTTTGAACCAATTCTTATAAGAGTAAGCTTTCCCCATTTCCCTTTCCACTGTAAAATCTCTTTTAAGTCTCTTTTATGTCAAAGAATTTATTCCATTCTACCTTTCCTTTTCTCCTCTCAGAGTATTCTTTCTTTGTCTTCCATTAATTTTTTTAGATATTATTATATTAAATTCACATTTCTTCTGTCTATGTTTTTTCCTTCTAACTGTCCCAATGAGAAAGTATTTAGGAGTTATAAAAATAATTTTCCCATGAAGGAATATAAACAATTTAATATTATCCAAATTTCTTATAATTTCTCTTTTTTTGTTCATTTTTTTATGCTTCTTTTGCATTTGAAAGTCAAACTCTATTCAGCTTTTGTCTTTTCATCAGGAATACTTGAAAGTTCTTTTTTATAGAATATCTATTTTTTTCTCCTGAAGAATTATTCTCAGTTTTGCTGGGTAGATGATTTTTGATTGTAATACTAGCTCTTTCACACCCAGAATATCATATTCTAAGCCCTCTGATTCTTTAATGTAGAAGCTGTTAAATCTTATCTTATCCTGAATGTGATTCCATGATATTTGAATTATTTCTTTTTGACTGCTCGTAATATTTTCTTCTTGATCTGGTGGGTATGGAATTGAGTATAATATTTCTGGGAGTTTTCATTTTGAAATTTCTTTCAGGAAGGGATCAGTGGATTCTTTCAATTTCAATTTACCTGATGGTTATAGAATATCAGAGAAATTTTCCTTGATAATTGCTTGAAAGATAATATGTTGGCTTTTTTTTTAATCATGACTTTCAGGTAGTCAAATAATTCTTAAGTTATCTCTTTTGAATCTCTTTTTCAGGTCAATTGTTTTTTCCAATGAGACATTTCACATTTTCTTCTATTTTTCATTCTTGATTTTACTTGCTTGGTTCTTGATATCTCATAGTCATTAGTTTCTACTTACACAATTCTAATTTTCTTCATTTCGTACCTCCTTTTCTTTTTGTTCTATTCTACTTTTTAAGGAGTTATTCTGAACTTCAGTGAATTTTCCTATAACTTTTTCCATTCTCTTCATTAGATTTTTGTGCCTCTTACCATTATTTATCTTTTTGTAAGGTTTTATTTTTTTCAGTATTTTTTTGTGCCTCCTTTACCATGATTATCTTTTTTCATGATTCTCTTGCATCACTCTTATTTCTCTTCCCAGTTTTTCCTCTACATCTCTACCTTGATTTTTGAAATCCTTTTTGAGTTTTTCTGTGGTCTGAGACTAATTTAAATTTTTCTTAGAGACTTTAGATGTAGGAATTTTCACTTTATTGTCTTTTTCTGAATGTGTTTTGATCTTTCATGTCACAGCAGTAATTTTCTATGGTTAATTTTTTTCCCCCTGTTGTTTGCTCATTTTCCAGAATAATTCTTGACTTTTAATTCCATTCTTTTAACTCTGTTTTCCAAGTTGAGGGGTTACTCTCCCAAGCTCACTGTTTTTTGGTTGACTGTTTTCAGAGGAAATTCTGGGGACTTGTAAGATTTTGGCTCTTGCAGGGTAGTATGATCTAGGGAGAGATGTGTTTACTCCTTTCCTATACTGTGCTCTGGTTTGTGAATGACTACAAGCACTCTTTTCAAGAACCTGGAACCAGGGTCCCTGCTTCCCTGAGACTACAAGCTCTGCTATGCTAATCTTCCTCTTCGCACTAGGACTAATACCCAGACTGTTACCCAGATCCACATACAGGCAATGCAACAGAGTCTTGCCCATGATGTCATCAAAGGGACCCCTGTACATCTCCTTCTGATTGTTCAATCCTTTTTTACCATTTGTAGCTGAAAGATATGGAAACGGCAACTGTTGCCACTGACTTCATGGTTTGCTGGGGCAGGTCTTCTTGGTGTGACCTTGGGCTGGATCTGCTCTCACTCTGTTGCAACAAAACTTTCCTGCTGATCTTCTAAATTGTTTTGGGTTGGAAAATTGTTTTGTTCTGTATTTTGGGTGTTCTGCAACTGTAGAATTTATTGAGCCATTATTTAAGGTTATTTGGAGAGGTTTATAGGAGAACTCCTGGGAGTCCCTTCCTTTGTCATCTTGGCTCTGCTTCTCTTCTCTCCTTTTCTATCACAAACTCTAGGATAGAGGGAATCATTTCTCAATCAATCAACTAATCAACATTTATTAAGCATCTACCATGTATTAAGCACCATATTATGCAAAAATGTTCTGAACTAGTTTAAAGAAAATCCTGTTACTAAATAGAGTAGAAAATTTTTTTCTTTTGCATGAGAGAGAGAGAGAGAGAGAGAGAGAGAGAGAGAGAGAGAGAGAGAGAGAGAGAGAGAGAGAGAGAAAGGAGAGCAACAGAGAGAAGGAGGAGAAGAAGAGAGTAAGAAAAAAGAAGGAAGAGCGTGAGAAGGAGGAAGAGGAGAAAGAGAGAGAGAGAAAGAAACAGAGAGAGTTTTAACAGATGTCAAGATAATTGTAGTTCTTCATTTGTACTGTATCAAGCCTCCATGCCAGGCTTGTGATTTGTTTTCCAAACTCCTCATCTATTTCTTCTTTCTCTCCAGCTGATCTCAAGTATTGACAAAAATCACTTGTTTCTCTTTCATTTGATCTTCATGCTGATAATTTTCCTTCTGTCTCTTGGATTTCCTCTTCTGAGGGTAACTTCTTAATATAAGGTTCTACCTCCCCTCCCTCCCCCAACTCTCTTTTATATTTTCTATTTCTTTTGTTTTTTTCCCTTTTTTTAAAATTAAAGCTTTTTATTTTCAAAACATATGCATAGATAAGAGAAAACAAAATGCAAACAATAACAAAAGAGTGAAAATACTATGCTGTGATCCACACTCAGCTCCCACAGTCCTCTTTCTGGGTGTAGATGGCTCTCTTCATCACAAGATCATTGGAACTGGACTGAATCATCTCATTGTTGAAAAGAGCCAAGTCCATCAGAATTGATCATCATACAATCTTGTTGCTGCTGTGTATAATGATCTCCTTGTTCAGCTCATTTCACTTAGCATCAATTCATGTAAGTCTCTCCAAGCCCCTCTAAAATCATCCTGCTGATCATTTCTTATAGAACAATAATATTCCATGATATTTATATGCCATAATTTATTTAACTTATTAAATTGTTAAATTGTTAGAACCTTTTCATATTTTCATATGAAAATCCTTTATCTTTTCTATCTGTTAATTGAACTTTTTTCTTTTGAGACATCTGAGAAAAGAGGACTCTAGATTTACTTTCCCATATATACTGGGTAGTAGTAAGCTGAGGAAGGCTAAGGGAAGTGATGGTGATAATCCAGTGGATGCTGGTGTCTGGATGGTACAGAAAGGGCAGTGAGAGATAAGGAGTTGGCAAAAGTATGATGTGGGTTTGTTGATATATCTGGGTACTGCTGGCCCACGCTATATGTATATATCTATGGACATTGGAGGTAGGTATTATTGAGCCTATCATCCAACTTTAATGCTTGGATATGGGAGAAAAAGAGAGTATACAACCCATAAGGTCTAAGGGGCCTAAGGTTTCCAAGGAAGTCTTCCGTAACTCTTAGGTGGCAAGCACTTTCCCCCCTTCTCTGCTATTTGAATACATTTCTCTCTTTTAAAAAATCTGTTTCTGGATTGGATCTATGATTTCATAAATAAAGCAGTCACTCTGTGAGAAATTTTGCAATACAAATGTAAATTGGCCCCTCCCCTATAACTTTTAACCTCATAGAGTTGCCTGTGAACTTGAGAGGTTCAATAACTTGTTCAGGGTCACACAGCCAGTAAGTGCCAGAATTTGAATCCCAGTCTTCCTAACTCTCAGACCTAATTTCTTTTCACTCTTCCATGTGGCCTATTATTCCAAATTGTACTATGTTTATTTTTGTACATTTCCTACTTCCCCAAATTGATAGTAATCTCATTTAGGGAAAGAACTCTCTTATTTATCCTCATATCTCTGATAGTCAGTAGTTCACATATGGTAAGAACTCAGTAATTGTTTATTGAATCAGAAAAATATAAGCTTATATTGCTTTCCATGTAAGTCTTTTTATGAAGAGAAAAGGAAAAGAAAATGTATATGAGGAAGTCATGGAGCATGATTCAAATAACTTTAGATGTAAATCTAAATAGTATCAATTAAGAAAAATACTTTCTATACTTTTTGTTTTCTAAGGTTCTCAGTTTGTTTGGGGCTGCCAAACATCTGTAACTTTAAAAGCATTTCAAAGGAGAAAATGCAGAAAAGAAAATCCACTTAAAATATTTCAGCCTGCCTTCCATTGCATTGAATAGGGTTTGAATGTGATTTGGATGCCAACACTCCTGACTAATCTTTGTGCGAGGAAGTGAATGTTAGATTGAAATGGGAAACTAAAGCAGATCATTCCCCTTTTGTTGAGCTTCTCCTTCTTGTCAAACCACTAGGTGCACGTTGTATTTCTTGTTTGTCACTGATAGCCTATCACAATGCCCCTTCTGTTAGGATGCTGGACCTGAAACTCCCACTAGCCAACAGAGCATAAACACTAAGGTGGAACTACCTTCCAAAAAGCTCTCCCATACAATGGCTGCTGCTGTCACAGCAGGACAATCAAGTGGATCTTATGGTACTCTATTTTTTCCCATCATATACATGACAGAAAGTCTAATGGACCTTGTTAGTTTCTTTGGTAGCTTTTAAGGCCCTATAAAATGACCTGTTATCAGTTCCATCTGTGTTCCCAAGATGTCTACCTGGATGTCAGAGATCATTGGCATTGGCTATGTTTTTATTCCTTCAATGAACATGGAGAAGATAAGAAACCAGAGAAGGAAGCTATTAGCAATGCAGCATAAATTGGAGAAAAAACTCCAATTTACAACAAATAAAAATTTCTCCCACTTTTGTCACAGTTTCTTTCACAAACTTCTGAAGTTGCAATGCAAAAAGAAACATATTAATTTAGACTACCATTATTTATTATGCAAATTTATGAATGAATTTGGATTAGTGTGCTAAAGATTTTGAAGTACTTTCTATGTGTGGTAGCTAGTAATAAAATTAATAATAACAACTATCATTATTATTTTTCCATTTTACAGGAGGGAAAAACTGAGGCTCAGAAGGGTAGTATGACATGCTCACAATTCACACAATTGTTAAACATAAGAAATTTAAAATCTCCTGAGGCAAAATCAGGTAATTTTCCCACTATATCATGTTTACTACCTCTCTCTATTATATCACATTGGAAGTTCATGAATCATTTTGTAATCTTTCTTGTAATGCAAAAAAGTAAACTTAGCAGAGAGCTTCAAAAAAGTATGCATTGTTAAAAATTCCCTGATACTCTTCCTAGTTTGGGATAAGTTAAGAGAAAAAAGAGTTGAAGTATGTTCACATTTAGGGATTAGGAAAAAAAGATGAAAACCCAGCAAAGTAGACAGAAGAGGAGTAATAGAGGAAGCCAGAGGACATGAGAGAACCTAGTGCCATGGAAGTTATGGAAGGAGAAAGTATTGATTAGGAGGATCAAGACAATGGTTTCAAATGCAGCCACACAAATTTCAAAATTCAGAGTTGGAGGGGATCCAGTTATAATAGAATATATCACATTCCAAAAAGGAATCTCCAACCCAAAAGATCATCCATCATCCATATTCTGCTTGATGACATCTGAAGGAGGGAATGTTCTCTCCCCAAGGGATCTTTTCCATTTTGGTACAGCTTTGAGGGAGAGAGTTTGTCCAGACATTGACTCTTATTTGCCTCTTTATAATTTCTACTCAAATGCTCTTACTTCTGTTTTGAAAGATCAAGCAGAACACATCTCTTCTATGTGATAACCCTTCAGGTACTTAAGGATAGTTAACATGTCCCTGAGTTTTCATTTTTCTAGCTAAGCTTTTCTGATTCCTTCAAATGAACCCCCTATGTTGTG
The DNA here is from genome assembly GCF_048593235.1 of Sminthopsis crassicaudata. NCBI lineage: Eukaryota > Metazoa > Chordata > Mammalia > Dasyuromorphia > Dasyuridae > Sminthopsis > Sminthopsis crassicaudata. Next base: position 141,204,234 of record NC_133622.1, on the reverse strand, counting down.
GACTTAAGGTCCTTGACTCTCCTGGTTGCTCCTTGTATATGCTCTCCAGTCTTTTAATGTCCTTCTTCAACTTGGTACCTCAAACTTGACCCAATATTCTAGAAGTCATCTGAGCAGAGAGAGGAAAAGGGGATGATCCCATTCCTACAAATTGTTTCTCACTTTATGCAATTTTTAATTATTATTTTTTTACTATATTTCTCTACTCTTTCTTAGCCACATCATGTTATTGACTCATGAGTTTGAAGTCCATCAAAAATCTCAAGACTTTTCCAGACAAAACAACATCTAATCATGGTTTCTCTTACTTGTGAAGTTAATTTTTTGAACTCAAGGATAAAGCTTTACCACTGGTCCTTATTGGATTTCATCTGATTCAATTCAGAACAATGAATTCATCTGAAACCAGATGTACTACTGACTCATATGCCTGACTTCTCACCTCCAGGTGATGATCCAAACCTGACTTTTAGACATCAAGTTCTTGACCCACTGGATCCAGCTCAGAACCAAAAGTTTCTATACACCAGGCACAATTTCCCTTTTTTCTTAGAACTTGAAAGAAAACTAACTCTTCCTCTGCCATTCATAGAGCACTTAAAAATGGGGGTCCCAGTCAAAAAGCATATCCTCATCTTCTGGCTAATAATTTCCACCTCTTATTTTTCCAACTCCAGGGTGTCTGAATCCTTGTTACCTAAGCAAAAGTTGCCCTCCTTTCCTGCCACCACCTTCAGTTCCCTTATCTGTCCTAAATTTCTCAAAAACCAGCCCAGTTCTCCTAATCTCTTCTTTATTGGCTCTTGGAACCCATGGGAAGTTAACAAATTTTCCATTATCTAAAAATTCTTCCTTTCTTGTTCAATGCATTTCCCAGTGCTCACGGAGAACTGGCTTCCCCTCAATTCATGGCATCACCAGTCACTATCTCTAGTACTGAATACATCTTTAATGCCCTATAACACATTTGTCCAGGAGGAGGAACAAGCAAACTCTTTGATCCCCATGACTAGTTCTAGACTATCTGATGCTATCACTTACTTAATAACCTTTCCTCCTTTCAAATTCACTTTATACACATATAGCATTCTAGGCAGATTGTTGTGGCAATAACTTATAGGTAATCAGGTCTTTCTCCCTTCTTTCTCAAGGAGTTTCCTACCAGTTCATAGTCTTCCTCTATCCTATCTCCTATCTTAATACCAGGGAACCTCAAAATACAAAGTAATAGATTCAGATACCCTAACCTCTTAATTCTTCAGTCTCTTATGACTTACTCCTTCACTTTACCTGAACAATACATGACCTCATGTCATTGATTTCATCATAATAATTCACAAATATTATAATATATGATCAATAATTAAAAAATTCCTCTTAAGATTATATTCTTCAACCATTCTATCAGAATTAGAGCACTTAGCCTGTAGACAGAAAGATTTGACTTCAGATCCAGCCTTAGCCACTTACTAGGTGTGGAGTAAGTTACTTAACCCCTATTTGCCTCTTTTTTTCATGTGTAAAATGGGGGGTACAGTGGAAAAGGAAATGCCAAATCAATATCTTTGCCAGAAAACTCTATGGACAGATCTATGGGACCACATCCATGGACATGACTGAATAACTGAACAACAAAAAGGAACTTGCTCTTGCTGATAGCAAATGAAGACTCCTGGGATATAGATTTGGATTTTTAAAAATAACTTTTCAGGCTCTTTTATTTTTTATTATTTTTTTGAGGCAATTGAGGTTAAGTGACTTGCCCAGGGTCACAAAGCTAAGAAGTGTTAAGTGTCTGAGACCAGATTTGAACTCAGGTCCTCCTGACTTCAGGGCTGGTGCTCTATCCACTGTACCACCTGGCTGCCCCCTTTTCAGGCTCTTTTATACAATACAATGCATCAGCAGCATGTATTTCCTACCACCTTTTTTGTTTTTGTTTATTTTTTTTTTGCAAAGATATTGATATGGTTATGGTTAGAGGGAATGCATAATATTGTTTGGGACCACTACAAATTTATGTTCTCTCATTTTAATAAGGTACTCACCAAGGGAAAGCTATTGTGTTCCTTAATTGACTCAATATTGTATTTCCCATAAAGCTATCCCAAACCTTTCCCTGGGTTCAGCCTCCTATATCTCCCTTCAGAAAAAGACCTCACCTCACCTTTATTGAAGAAATAGAGGTCATATGCCTGTGAGCTGTTTTTCCCCAGCCCTGTTTTGATATCCTTCTCCACTCCTTTATTTTACTCTATGATGATAAGGTACTCCTTAGGAGAAAAACCTTCTATCTTAGACATCATGACCCCAACTCTTCCCTGTTTGTCAGAATGTCTGGTGCCTTCTCCCATCCTGTCAGAACCGGATTGATAGTCTGTCCTGCTTTCAGTGCTCTGACTCTGCCCCTGCCTCAGTCTACCCCAGTTGCTTAGAGCCATGTGCATATATACTTCATGGGAAGCATGCTGGATTCTTGGAGACAAAAGTCCTATTCAGCCCTGGGACCATGGATCCATGCCATGGATCCATTTGGTCCCAGCACAATCTCTCCCTCTCAAATAAAATATTAAAAACTCTTTAATTTCTATCTTGCCTCAGTTTCTCTGGAATTACAATTTTAACCAATATAAGCCAATATATGTACTTATTTGTGTCTAATGGCAGCCATCTCTAGGGTAGGGGTTGAAAAGAAAAAAAAATTATAATGTTATATTTAAAAGGAATAGCAAATTATACATAATAGATGTATATTTTCATGTGCAATCATCTTTTTATTATACTATGTTGTAGAAATGTTAGTTTTATTCCATAAATTTAAAAAATGAATAAAAATAAATAAATATACAAACACAAACATATACAAAGAATTTTTAAAAAAGAAAAAAAAAACTGATGTACTTGAATGAAAGGTAGATTTGGAAAAATGGATTCTCAAAGTTATGCTTCATATTCAGTGAAGTATGGTCTTAAGATAAAGAATTAAAGAATACATTGTAATATCTTGTGAACTCAAGCCAAATAATGGAAAAAAAGATTGTAGCAAAAAAGAGGACATAGAGCATATTAGAAGTTTATAAAGAAGTAAAATAAATTAAAATGAGATTAAATAATTAGACTATAAGACTAAAGTCTCTTCTAGCTCTGGCCATATATTCCTATGATAAAGTAAATAAGGAATAAGTCTTAATACCCAATGAGTAAACTAGGAAAGATAAGAGTAAATTGACATGTCTAACATTATTCATATAGTTCAAGTCTCCTTACTCTTTGTCTAGAATTCTTAAATTTCATCATATTTGTCCTGTTTTCATTTCTCATTCTCTTAATCTCTCCGAAGCATCAGTGGGAGAAAGTAATAAATAAGGAGCCAGAATAGTTCAAGATATAAAGCTGACAATCTCTGTTAGTTTGAAAAGCAAGGACAATTTGGTAATATGTGATGTTCATATTTCTGCTGAAGAAGAACGTCTTCAGAAAAAAAGAAGGCAAGAAATCTCTAAGAATGCCCATCTGCACTATACATTATTAGAAATAAGGATATGTTCCTTAAAATAAAATAAAAAAATGAAAGTGGGCTTTAATGTGGGAAAAAAGGAATTAAAAAGCAGAAGGAAAGCTTGGCCTTTATCAGGAATTTAGAGAGTATAAGAATATCATTCAGAGGAAGAAGAAAAGGAAAAGAATATTCTGAACTACAATTTAAAAATATGTAAAATTATAGGTTCTTAGGAACAGGTCTTCACTCAACAAAGACTGACAAGAATATAATTTATTCACCTCTAAGAAATTTTTTGAAAAGGACTCTAAAAAGAAAAGGATAGGAGAGTAAGAACATTTTTTATATTCACTCAAGCAATAAGCATTTATTAAGCACCTACTATTAGACAACTGGAATACAAAGACAGAATTACTACAGAATCTATCCTCCTGAAATTGATATTCTATCAGGGAAGACAATATGCATATATATATATATATATATATATATATATATATATATATATATGTATATAGGCCTGGGACATCAGGCCTGTTTTGAAGACTTATTTGACTAAACTATAGAGGGATGTTTAATAAAACTAGAAAGGCACAATGCATAAAGAGAAAAGAACCTAGAAAAGAGCCTTAGGGATACTGTCTCTATTAAGAACATAATTCAGAGAGTCATCAATCAAAGGAGATTGAGGAGAAGTAGTCACTAGATAGAAGAATCAAGTGAAAGTTATGTCACAATAGCCCAAAGATAACAGAGTATTCAAAAGGAGAGGGTGATTCAGTTGTCAAATGCTATGGAGAATTCAAGAAGGATGAAAACTGAAAAGGGATATTTAGCAATTAAGATTTGACAGTTAGAGGTCAGAGCCAAAATACAGAGTACATCCCATCTGAACTTTTTTTTCTCTTCAAGCAACTTGAAAACAACTCTTTAAATCAAATTTGGGAGTAGGAGAGCCAACAAAAGATCCGAGTCGAATATTTTTCCACTTAAGACAATTTAGGAGATCAGCAGGAAGAGCCTATGTCATTGAGGTGGGAGCCAACTTAGAGCTGTCAGCAGCAGCAGCAGCAATGGGTTTTGGAGGCAGCAGAGAAGGTAGCATCAATAGCAGCTTCTGAGTCCTCGGCCCATCCATAAATGAGAGCTGAAATATAAAGGAGAATGCTGGAAGAACCACAGAATGGGAAAATAGGCAAACACTGTCTCAATTTTCAGAGAGACAGAGAAGAAAATAATATTATCCATAAACTAGTGAGTTTGACTCCTGGGGGCAGGAAATGGATATTTAAAGAGTTGGTTAAGAAACACTTAGAAATGGAAGTGGTAGGGCAGCTATGTGGCAGTGAATAGTGCACCAGTCCTGAAGTCAGGAGGACCTGAGTTCAAATCTGTTCTCAGACATTAAATACTTCCTAGCTGTGTGATCCTGAGCAAAGTCACTTAATCCCAGTAAATTAATGATTATCACAGTGTAATTTATCATGTAGAATTTAAATCTAAGGGTCTGAGAGAAAAGGAAGGAGAACTAAGAAAACAACACATAGAGAATGACTGAACAAAGTAGAACAACTTCCCCTGTGCTCCCAATCCCCCAAAGAAAACCATCCAGCTAGTGAATGCTGTATAATTGTACTATTGTGGCACAGTTCCCTTTAATTGTCCTGCCTCAGTTTCCCTTAATTGTTCTACCTCAATCCTCCTGGTTGCAGCATCAGCCTTCCCTCCTAATCATTAGAATGGATATAATTTAGGGCTGACTACACTAAGATTATAAACTGTAAATGTTTGATCCAGATAATGAGAAAGAGCTTCCATCTTAGACATCATGACCTCAGTCCTTCCCTATTTATCAGAATGTCCGGTGCCTCCTCCAAATCTGTGTCATTGTTCTTCTTGATCCCAATTTATCAGAATGTCTGGTGCCTCCTCCCACTCTGTCAGAACCAGATTGATAGTCTGTTTCTGTTCTCAGTACCCTGCCTCAGTCTACCTGGGTCTCTTGAAGTCACGTGTGTGTGTGTGTGTGTGTGTGTGTGTGTGTGTGTGTGTGTGTATACTTCTTGGGAAACACATATTAGCTGCTGGGTGCTGGATTCTTGAAGATGATTGTCTCATTCAGCTCTGGAAGCAGAATGGATTCTGCTCTGCCTCCAGTAAATCTCTCCCTTTCAAATAAAATATTAAACACTCTCTATCTTGCCTCAGTTTCTCTGTCATTACAGTACATACAATGTAGACCTTAGAGAATTGAGAAAATGTACTCCTTTTTATAGGTGGGGGATTATAAAGTGGAAGATCTAAATGATTTTCTGGTTGATTGGGCTTTTTTTCATTTTTTTTTTTTTCATTCAATTTGCTGAATAGGGGAAGGTGAAGAAATATTTTAAAAACATACATTAAAAAAACTAGATTAAAAACTTTTCTTATATTTCTATATTATATTTTCTTAGATTAATCTCATATGTAAAAGCAAAATGGCAATAATAGCACCAATCCACTTTATTGATGTGTTTGAAAAATACTTATTGAGCAAATAGCATTTGGAAAATATCAGAAGCTTTATCTTAGGGTTTATTTCTGCTCCTGGGAAACAGATCAGCATCTTGGAGTATGTATGTATGTAGTATCACTTGAGCCCAACAATTGAGCAGATAGATCCTCTTGTTATTGTAGCATTATTCATCAGTTTTGCTTTATGAACAAGTTCAACCCATAGTAACTCAACCCTTCTTTCTGCTATCCATATCAGAAGACAAACTGCTTCTCTGTCTCTTGCAGAAATTTTTTCTACAAGGACTTGGCACTTTTAATCAAATAATCTAAGCCATACAGAAACAGGCTAAAAAAATGAGGAGGAATGTAAGGGGAAGGAGAGAGAGAGAGAGAGAGAGAGAGAGAGAGAGAGAGAGAGAGAGAGAGAGAGAGAGAGAGAGAGAGAGAGAGAGAGAGAGAGGAGGGAGGGAAGGAGGGAGGGAGGGAGGGAGGGAGGGAGGGAGGGAGGAGAGAGAGAGAGAGAGAGAGAGAGAGAGAGAGAGAGAGAGAGAGAGAGAGAGAGAGAGAGAGAGAGAGAGAGAGAGAGAGAGAGAGAGAGAGAGAGAGAGAGAGAGAAACGGGAGACAGAAACAGAGACACGGAGACAGAAACAGACAGACAAAGAAAAGAGAGACAGGAAAGAGGAAGAGGGAAAAAGACAGACAGAGAGATAGAGACAGACAGAAAAGAGGACACAGAGAGAAAGACAGAAACAGAGAAAGAAAAAATATGGGGAGCAAAGGATTTCATTGTTCAGTCTATTTTGAAAAAAAGAATGAATATGTTATAAAAAGAGCACTGGCACCCAGGGTTCTGGATTTGGTTTTGCTACTAACCAGAAACTCCTTCACTTTTCTGAGTCTCGATTTTCTTATTAAAAGACAAGTAATTTTGGGGGAGTTTTCTAGGTTCTGTCATTCATAATCCTTTCATCAGTGGCCCACAGAAAGTCTTTATTCCATAGCAGAGGCCAAGCCAGAAGCATTTAGAGCTCTGGATGATGCATTAATTCATGCTTGCTATGAGCTCGAAACCACCCTTGAAATGGAGCCTATCACAGCCTGATCACAGCCTGATTCTGTCATTGTACTCTGAAATGAAGAATATGTAAACACTGTACATTTTCCCTTGGTTTTGAAACAGACATGATGTATAGATCAATGAAGTCAACAGCATTTTAATTGCTAAAAGATTTTTTCAGAGCCTTCTGGGAATGGTAAAACAGGATACTATCTTTTGTTCTCATTTCCCTTCATGAAATGTATTCTTTTCTTTGTCAGTGTACATGATAGTTGTGGTGCATACAGATAGAGTCTTAACAATGCTGGTCTGACATTTAAGTACTTCAACTTCGATGTGATACAGCCTGTTTATTTTTTTAAACTTGGCTACGAAGCCAAATGCAAAGGAAGCACTATGTGATTTGGAGCTTATCTTCTCTCCCTAAGCTTCCAAAGTTAGTCTCAGGTGTGTCAGGTATCACCTAGGGACTGAAGATTGAGCCTTTCTGCTCTTAACCCAATCCTGCGATCTGCCCTGCTTTTGATCTGAAGGCAGTTTCATTAACTACGAAGACTGCCTATTCCATTAATTGGAATCAAGTTCACCTGAAGTGTAGCACAATAATTCCTATTTTGCCTCATACCGGCTTTAGGGATACTTCATTACATCCCAGTGTAAGCATGCCAGTAGTGGGAAGCTGAGGATTTCCTTCTTGTATTTTCTTGCTTAAATTTTCTTAATAGATTCTGATATAATAATGCTGAAGAAATAAATAATGCTGAAGTAACCATAGAATTTAATGCAGTTTACACTCAGTCTAGAGATAATTCTTCACCTGGCTTTTGAGCAAGACTTTATATAAATCATCCAAAATAGATTTTTCACACACATGAAGACTTGAATGGTACTTATCTTACTTTCAAAAACAATGCAATAAATACAGCAAATTCTGAGGCTATTTCATGATTTTACCTTATACTTCATGTAAAACAAAGTCTCATTTTACCTTTTATAAATAAATCCTGTGTGAGGAAGAGAGGTGACCTTCAGGGCTCCAATTTAAATCCATTTTGCATTGTAAAAAACCAGAAAGCTTTCAAAAGGGAAGATAAACTTCTCTGTTGAGTGCCCTAAAGGGAGTTACAGAAAACATAATTTAAGAACATATTTAAGAACAATGGCACTCTCCTACAGGGTTATCAGAAAAGCTCTGCCTAAAAGGATTACAGAAATATCTTTTCATTAGGGCCGGACTTCTACTCACTATCCTATATCTGTCTAGAAGATAAAAAGGGGCTAAATTAACTTACTGCCCTGAATATTTTAGGTACTGAATAAATGTTTTTTTGAGTTGAATTAGAGCACAAGAGAGCCAGTTTTCAATAAACTCTTTTATTTCCATGGACCATTTTCCCTTTTTAAAAACACATCATAATTTTTAGATACTGTTATGAGATGATTGAGAGGCAATATGGGGTCGTGGATTGTATAACTGGGCTAAATAGCCAGGGAGATCTTGGTTCAAATTTTGCCTGAGACGCTAAGTTAGTAGCTCTGTGATCTCATTTATTTCTCTGTACCTCGCTTTTCTCATCTGTAAAATAAAGGGATTGTATTTTTTGTGGATGTTCCCTCACTTCAGTTATTTCTGACACTTTGTGACCCAATTTGAGCTTTTCTTGGGAAAGATACTGAAGTGGTTTGCCATTGCCATCTCCAGCTCATTTTATAGAAAGAGATAAAGATAGAGAAAACTAAAGAAAATAGGGTTAAGTGACTTGCCCAGAATCACATAGCTAGTAAGAAGCTGAGATAAATCTTCCTCACTCCAGGTCCAGCACTCTATGCACTATGGAGCCACTAATTTGAAGTGCAGAGAGTTCAAACACAGAAAAATCTAAGCCAAAATTCAGTCTGGGTATGGTACAACTTAAGTTCATAAATTAAAATGGGGAAGTAAGTGAGGGTATTAACCCTACATGATAGAAGAAATTCTGGGTTCAAATCCCACCTATCACACTTACTAATGACTATGCACAAGTCATTTAACCCCTCTCTTCTTAGTTTTCCTCATCAAAAATGAGGCCCCCACCTCCTTATGAGGATTGAATGATATATGTAAAATACTTTGCAAATCTTAAATTAGGATATAATTAAATTAGGATATAAATGCATAAATGCTATCATGAACCTGCTAAGACCCTAGTTTCTACATTTGTAAAGTGTGTGTGTGTGTGTGTGTGTGTGTGTGTGTGTGTGTGTGTGTGTGTGTGTGAGAATGACAGAGGGATTGGATTAGATGGCTTCTGAAGCATCTTCCAGTTCCTATGGGGGAGAGCAATGAGAGCAGAACTGACAGCATAAAATGATGTCAGAAGGCTAGAGCTTTATCTTGGCAGACAAGAATTGGGGGAAAAGGGAGGATATTTCACATGAGCAGATCAAGCAGGCAATATTAGCTGAAATGATTTGTTTAAATCAGGAATTATGAAAAAATATACATATTGGAGAAATTTTAGATACTTCAAAATCCAGTTCAAATGTGACTTCCATGAACCTTTTGCTGATGTCCATCATAGAAAATTAATCTCTCTATAAAACTCTTGTAACATTTTGTTTGCACCTCTTTTATCCTCTGATTTTATTTTTTTAATCTTAGGGTTTAATGTACATGTGGTATTTGTCCTCATTTTGATTTTACTTCTTTGAAGGAAGGTACTTATTTATTTTTGAGGCTCTCTCCATGCTGTACTCAAATGTACTCCATGGGTACTCAAAACTGAAATGGATCAGTCCTTTCAGTGATTTTAGACAATCCTTTCAGCTATACTGATTGCAGCCCATCCATGCCTACCTATCCCATGTGACTGTTGTTCATGGCTACCAGTTCTTTACAGAGGCCTTCTTTGTTTTCTCCTGACATCTCGAAGACACCATTAGAGCTCTTGCACCAGGGACCCCATAACTTCTGGCGTATCTTCTTTCTTATTGTGATTTCCCTGATGATATCTTTTACTCCTGTTCTTTAAAGTTCCTCACCTGTTATGAATGGCACCATGTTCAACCCAACTATGTGCCTCAATTTGGTCTTCTGTATGATATTCCCTTCAATTCCTCAAAAACTGTTCCAAAGAGGTACAAGTAGGCACTTAATAAATGTTTGAATAAAGTGATGAATTCCACAGTGTAGTGTTCTTTGAGGTTTCAACTCATTTAGAAATGTTGAAATTTCTCTTTATTGCTACATAAAAATATAAGATGAAAGTGAAATTTGGCTTATATTACACATGTGGATAGATGTTGATGCTTTCAGTATGGCATATGTCAGATAGTCATGTATCCTGTACATATTATATACCAAGTAACCCAGGAGAAATGTGGGAAGATGGGTTACACTGACCAACAGTACATTTACTTTCAGTATATAATAATGCATCACTATTCCTGTGATTTTGGTTAAGTGGATTTATGGATTATATTATATGATATTGACCAAAATAATTCCCTCAAAACATTCCTTTAAAGAAACCACAGATTGAAGATAATGTTTGTTTTTTTTTAATTAATTTTATAATTATACATTTTTTGACAGTATATATGCATGAGTAATTTTTTTTATAACATTATCCCTTGTATTCATTTTTCCAAATTTTCCCCTCCCTCCCTCTACTTCCTCCCTTAGATGACAGGCAATCCCATACATTTTACATGTGTTACAGTATAACCTAGATACAATATATGTGTGTAAATACCATTTTTTTGTTGCACGTTAAGTATTGGATTCCGAAGGTATAAGTAACCTGGGTAGATAGACAGTAGTGCTAATATTTTACATTCAATTCCCAGTGTTCCTTCTCTGGGTGTAGTTGTTTCTGTTCATCATTGATCAGCTGGAAGTGAGTTGGATCTTCTTCATGTTGAAGATATCCACTTCCATCAGAATACATCTTCATACAGTAAGATAATGTTAATAATACGAGGCAAAAGGAACCATAAGAAAATGATAGAGCTAATACTTCTCTTATATCCAGTATGAGTTTTTTTTAAGGCACATTACAAAGCAAAAACAATGATGACTCTACCACATTTAACAAAGAAGTTAGCCTCAAATATTCAAAATTATCAAGGAGATTATTTGAACCGTGGATTTATAGCCATTCTTGTTAATTATTTATTTTATTATTTATAATTTAAGATAATAATAATTTATTATATGCACATTACATGTTTATTATTATTTATATATTTATAATCCAGCAATACTTTATATAATAATTTATTATTGATGTTATTTATTTATTATTATTTAAAGAGTGGATACTTACCAGTCCAAATCAAATTTTTTTTTTTTTTTTTTTTTTTTAATTTTTTTTATTATATATATATATATATTTTATAATATTATCCCTTGTATTCATTTTTCCAAATTACCCCCCCTCCCTTATTCCCTCCCCCCGACGACAGGCAATACCATACATTTTACATGTGTTACAATATAGTCTAAGTACAATACATGTGTGTGAATATCATTTTCTTGTTGCACAATAAACATTAGAATCCGAAGGTACATGCAACCTGGGCAGACAGATATTAGTGCTAACAATTTACATTCCCCTCCCAGTGTTTCTTCTCTGGGTATATCTACCTCTGTCCATCATTGATCAACTGGAAGTGAGTTGGATCTTCTTTATGTTGAAGATTTCCACTTCCATCAGAATACATCCTCATACAGTATCGTTGTTGAAGTATACAGTGATCTTCTGGTTCTGCTCATTTCACTCAGCATCAGTTGATTTAAGTCTCTCCAACCCTCTCTGTATTCCTCCTGCTGGTCATTTCTTACTGAGCAATAATATTCCATAACTTTCATATACCACAATTTACCCAACCATTCTCCAACTGATGGACATCCATTCATCTTCCAGTTTCTAGCTACAACAAAAAGAGCTGCCACAAACATTTTGGCACATATATGTCTCTTTCCGCTCTTTAGTATTTCTTTGGGATATAATCCCAGTAGTAGCGCTGCTGGGTCAAAGGGTATGCACAGTTTGATAACTTTTTGGGCATAATTCCAGATTGCTCTCCAGAATGGCTGGATTCTTTCACAACTCCACCAGCAATGTATTAGTGTCCCAATTTCCCCACATCCCCTCCAACATTTGTCATTATTTGTTCCTGTCATCTTAGCCAATCTGACAGGTGTGTAGTGGTATCTCAGAGTGGTTTTAATTTGCATTTCTCTGATCAGTAGTGATTTGGAACACTCTTTCATGTGAGTGGATATAGTTTCAATTTCTTCCTCTGAGAATTGTCTGTTCATATCCTTTGACCATTTATCAATTGGAGAATGGTTTGGTTTCTTATAAATTATGGTCAGTTCTCTATATATTTTGGAAATGAGACCTTTGTCAGAACCTTTGTTTTTAAAAATATTTTCCCAATTTGTTACTTCCCTTCTAATCTTGTTTGCATTAGTATTATTTGTACAGAAACTTTTTAGTTTGATGTAATCAAAATCTTCTATTTTGTGATCAATAATGATCTCTAGTTCTCCTCTGGTCATAAATTCCTTCCTCCTCCACAAGTCTGAGAGGTAGATTATCCTCTGTTCCTCTAATCTATTTATTATCTCCCTCTTTATGCCTAAATCATGGACCCATTTTGATCTTATCTTGGTATATGGTGTTAAGTGTGGATCCATATCTAATTTCTGCCATACTAATTTCCAGTTTTCCCAACAGTTTTTTCCGAATAATGAATTTTTATCCCTAATGTTGGAATCTTTGGGTTTGTCAAAGATTAGATTGCTATAGATGTACCCTTTTTTGTCCTTTGTATCTAATCTGTTCCACTGATCTACCGGTCTATTTCTTAGCCAATACCAAATGGTTTTGGTGACTGCTGCTATATAATATAGCTTTAGATCAGGTACACTTAGACCACCTTCCTCTGAGTTTTTTTTCATTAGTTCCCTTGCAATTCTTGACCTTTTATTCTTCCATATGAATTTTGTTGTTATTTTTTCTAGGTCATTAAAATAGTTTCTTGGGAGTCTGATTGGTATAGCACTAAATAAATAGATTAGTTTGGGGAGTATTGTCATCTTTATTATATTCGCTCGGCCTATCCAAGAGCACTGAATGTCTTTCCAATTATTTAAATCTGATTTTATTTTTGTGGCAAGTGTTTTGTAATTTTTCTCATATAATTCCTGACTTTTCTTTGGTAGATGGATTCCCAAATATTTTATACTATCAACATTTGTTTGGAATGGAATTTCTCTTTGTATCTCTTGCTGTTGCATTTTGTTAGTGATATATAAAAATGCCGAGGATTTATGTGGATTTATTTTGTATCCTGCCACTTTGCTGAAATTTTGAATTATTTCTAGTAGCTTTTTAGCAGAGTCTTTGGGGTTCTCTAAGTATACCATCATGTCATCTGCAAAAAGTGATAGTTTAATTTCCTCATTTCCTACTCTAATTCCTTGAATCTCTTTCTCGGCTCTTATTGCCGAGGCTAGCGTTTCTAGTACTATATTGAATAGTAATGGTGATAGTGGGCAACCTTGTTTCACTCCTGATCTTACTGGGAAAGGTTGCAGTTTATTTCTATTGCATATTATGCTTACTGACGGTCTTAAATATATACTCCTGATTATTCTAAGGAATAATCCATTTATTCCTATACTCTCAAGAGTTTTTAGTAGGAATGGATGTTGGATTTTGTCAAATGCTTTTTCTGCATCTATTGAGATGATCATATGGTTCTTATTAATTTGATTATTAATATGGTCAATTATATTAATAGTTTTCCTAATATTAAACCAGCCCTGCATTCCTGGAATAAATCCTACTTGATCATAGTGTATTATCTTGGAGATGATTTTCTGAAGTCTTTTTGCTAATATCTTATTTAAGATTTTAGCATCAATATTCATTAAGGAGATTGGTCTATAATTTTCTTTCTCAGTTTTCGATCTACCAGGTTTAGGTATCAGTACCATGTCTGTGTCATAAAAGGAATTTGGTAGGACTCCTTCATCCCCTATTTTTTCAAATAATTTATATAACATTGGGGCTAATTGTTCTTTAAATGTTTGGTAGAATTCACATGTGAATCCATCTGGCCCTGGGGATTTTTTCCTGGGGAGTTGATTAATAGCTTGTTCTATTTCTTTTTCTGAAATGGGACTATTTAAGCAATTTATCTCCTCCTCTGTTAATCTAGGGAGCCTATATTTTTGGAGGAAGTCATCCATTTCACTTAAGTTATCAAATTTATTGGCATAAAGTTGGGCAAAGTAACTCCTTATTATTTCTCTAATTTCCTCTTCATTGGTGGAAAGATCCCCCTTTTCATTTGTAAGACTATCAATTTGATTTTCCTCTTTCTTTTTTTTGATCAAATTTACCAAAGGTTTATCTATTTTATTGGCTTTTTCATAAAACCAACTCTTGGTTTTATTTATTAATTCAATAGTTTTTTTACTTTCAATTTTATTGATTTCTCCTTTTAATTTTTGTATTTCGAGTTTAATTTTTGGTTGGGGGTTTATAATTTGGTCTTTTTCTAGCCTTTTAAGTTGTAAGCCCAATTCGTTAATCTTCTCTTTCTCAATTTTCTTCAAATAAGCTTCTAAAGATATAAAATTTCCCCTTATTACCGCTTTAGCTGCATCCCAAAGATTTTGATATGATGTCTCATCATTATCATTATCTTGGGTGAAATTGTTAATTGTTTCTATAATTTGCTCTTTCACCCAGTCATTCTTTAAGATGAGATTATTCAGTTTCCAATTACTTTTTGGTCTATTTACCCCTAACTTTTTACTGAATGTAGCTTTTATTGCATTGTGATCTGAGAAGAAGGCATTTATTATTTCTGCCTTCCTACATTTAATTTTGAGATCTTTATGTCCTAGTATATGGTCAATTTTTGTATAGGATCCATGAACTGCTGAGAAGAAAGTATATTCCTTCCTATTGCCATTCAGTTTTCTCCAAAGGTCTATCATACCTAGTTTTTCTAATGTTCTATTTACTTTTTTAATTTCTTTCTTGTTTGTTTTGTGGTTTGATTTGTCTAAATCTGAGAGTGCAAGGTTGAGATCTCCCACTATTATAGTTTTACTGTCTATTTCTTCTTGCAGTTCTCTTAACTTTTCCTTTAGAAAGTTAGATGCTATACCACTTGGTGCATATATGTTTAGTATTGATATGGCTTCATTATTTATGCTACCTTTCAGCAGGATATAGTTTCCTTCCTTATCTTTTTTAACGAGATCTACTTCTGCTTTTGCTTGATCTGAGATAAGGATAGCTACCCCTGCTTTTTTGGCTTTACCTGAAGCATAATAGGCTCTGTTCCAACCTTTTACCTTTACTCTGTATGTATCTCCCTGCTTTAAGTGTGTTTCCTGTAGGCAACATATTGTAGGGTTCTGCTTTTTGATCCAATCTACTATCCGTCTCCGTTTGATGGGATCGTTCATCCCATTTACATTTACAGTTAAAATTACTAATTCTGTATTTCCTGCCATCGTATTATCCCCAGATTATGCTTTTTTCCCTTGACCCCCCTGATCCCCCTCCCCGATATTTAATTTACAGACCCCCCTTGTGACGCGCAACCCTCCCTCTTTTTTTTTTTTTTTTTTTTTTAGGATCCCTCCCCCCTCCCTCCAAGTCCCTTCACTTATTCCCCTTTTCCTTTTCCCTTTTCCTCTCCCCCCTTTTAATGAGGTGAGAGAAAATTCTCTGAAAAACAAATATGTTAATTATTTACTCTTTGAGCCTCTTCTGATGAGAGTAAGATTCACACAATGATTCTCCCCCTCACTAAGTTCCCTCAGATATGGTGTATTTTCTATGTCTCTTCCTGGGATGTAGTTTCCCTCTTTTTATCACTCCTTCCCCTTTTTCTGAACCGACCTCCTTCCCTTTACTACACCCCCCTTTTTTTCTTTTATATCAGTAAAATCAAATTATCCTTGAGTATTTTTAATATACCCACAACAGAGTTACAGTTCTCAAGGGTTCTGTGTACCTTTTTCTGTTTCTCTTCAGTCTTGTGGATGTAGATCAAATTTTTTGTTTAAGTCTGGTTTTTTTCTTAGAAACATATAGAATTCCTCTGTTTCATTGAATGACCATCTTCTTCCGTGGAAAAAGATGCTAAACTTAGCTGGGTAGTTCATTCTTGGTTGCAGTCCTTGATCTTTTGCCTTACGGAATATCAGGTTCCAGGCCCTTCTATCTTTTAATGTGGAGGCAGCCAGATCTTGGGTGACCCTTATTGTGGCACCTTGGTATTTAAATTGTTTTTTTCTAGCTGCTTGCAGGATTTTCTCCTTTGTGTGGTAATTCTGCAGCTTAGCCACAATATTCCGTGGTGTTCTTTTTTTAGGGTCTATTTCAGAAGGAGTTCGATGAATTCTTTCCACATCTACTTTCCCTTCTGTTTCTATTATCTCTGGACAGTTCTCTTTGATAATTTCCTGTAAAATAGAATCTAGGCTCTTTTTTTGGTCATAGTTTTCTGGAAGTCCAATAATCCGCAGATTATCTCTCCTAGATCTATTTTCCAGGTCTATAGATTTTCCCAGTAAGTATTTGACGTTGTTCTCCAGCTTCTCATTTTTTTTGTTTTGTTTGACTGATTCTTGAGTTCTCTGTGAATCATTCATTTCTATTTGTTCCATCCTGACTTTTAAGGAGTTATTTTCTTCTTTCACAGTTTTTAGTTCTTTTTGTAAATGCCCAATTTCGTTTTTAAATGAATTATTTTGCTCTATTGAATTTTTTTCCATTTCCCTAATTTTTTTTTTTGAGAATTATTTTCTTTTTCCAATTCAGAAATTCTATTTTCTTGAGACTTTTTTATCTTTTCCAATTCAGAAATCCTACTTTCCTGTGTTTTTTTAACCTTTTCTAATTCACTAATTTTGTTTCCCTGCATCTCCTGTGAATTCTTTATTTTTTCCAACTCCAATTTCAGGACGTTGTTATTCTCTATCATAACTTCCCTTTCCTTGCCCCATTTTTCTTCGATCTCCCTCAATTTCTTAAGAGCTTCTTCTAGGAGAGAGTTATGTGATGGGGGGCAGGAATCGTTCCCCTTTAGGTTGTTATCTTCTGAATCTTTGCTGTTAACTTCCTCGGGGTTGGGTACCCGCTCTTTCTCTGTATAGAAGGAATCTATAGTTTTTCTAGCTTTTTTGCTCATACTTAAAAAATGTTTTGGGGTCTGTCCCTGGGGTAGGAAATTATTTACTTCTTTACCAGCTTCCTCCCAGACCGGATGGATGCAGCGGCCCCGCGCCCGCGCTAAGAGAGAGCTCTGGGAGAGAGTTCCCCACCCCCTCCCTGGAAGCGCCTCAGAGGTGATTAGCACTGCTGTGCTTTGAGGGCGTAGAATAGTGAAGACAGCAAGAAGCTCAGCCTATGTGTCCGGGTGGGGAGTGGATGTCTGCAGCAGGTGACGTGAGAAGCCCCTGCGCTCAAACTGGAAGTGTCTGCCAGAAACCGCGGTCCCTAGTTCAAAGGTTCCGCTTCTCTGGGACTTCCTGGAGCTGAGTTCCACTCCCTCCAGCTAAGCTAGGCCGTGTGTGTTGCCTTGGGCCGTATCCACCCACTTGTCAGTCTCTTAACTATTCTCAGGAGGTAGCTGAGGCCACACCCCCTGGTGCCTAGTCTGCCGAGTCACCCCCAGGGTGGGGGGGGGGGGAATCTAATCTGAGTTTTAAAATATTTTGGCTTTCTCTTCTGAACTGCTAAATAATTAGCAGAGAAGAGCTAACAGCCTGTGCCAGATTCCTTTACCTCAGTGGCTTCTCTGATCCCAGAGCCCCTCCCAGCGCAATGGGCGCAGTGTGCCCCTACCCCACCGTCTGTGCTGGTCTTTCTTATTCCTCCCCTGAGAACTGACCTTTCCTGTTGAAACTCCAGATTCTCTTCAGCTGGTAAGTCGTGCTTCCAGTCCTTGTGGTATCTATCAGTCCTGAGCTAATTTTGAGACTTAATTTATCTAATTGGTTGTGAGGGAGTGAGGACGTTCACTGAGTAGTGTGTTTCCTCTCCGCCATCTTGGCTCCGCCCCAGTCCAAATCAAATTTAAGAAACCCAGTGAGACATTACAATGGGTGACATCTCTCATCTTCCAGAATGACAGAGTCTGCCAGAAGCTGGCAAGGAGAAAAGGGATAGCTGTCAAGAACAGCTACAAGGGTCTGTCTCTAAAGGCAGTAATGAACAATAATCTTGGCTAGCATTAGAGAGTCCCTACTGCGTGCCAGGTACTTTAGAAATATTGTTTCATTTTATGCTCACAACCACCTCAGAAGGTTCCTTGGTTACTTTCTTTTCTTCTAAAAGAGGACCAAATCGATGTCACTATGCTAGAATGAAGTTACAATGTGCCCAACTTTTGGCTGATCAAATCAATATGAGTTCAAAATGCTATATGAAAAGTCAGGCACAAATAATCCATATGAACAATAAGGGTGGATTTCCTAAATTTGTGCATCTCACATTTCTTTTGAGCTACTTCAATTCTGCTTTGTTCATAGAACACAACACCTTCTCTGATGAAGACACACTAATGCTGAGCAGTCCCATGTCAGTGTCTCCAATGTCATACAATAGACTCCAAAGTTATTAAGCGAGACCTTCAGAGTGTCCTTGTGTTACTTGTTCTGACCACCATGTGAGCACTGACTCTCAAGTAGCTGAGTATCTTCCAGGTGAAGAATCAGCTTATTAAGGAGGACTCTTGTAAAAACCTTGCCAGCAATGACTAACAGAGAGACCTCGCCTGTGATAGTTATAGGATAATCTGTTTATTTTGCCTTTATCAAGATGGACAATGGAAGCATTCTTAAACTCCTAGGAGATGAACTTCCTCTTGCCATATAATCTGAAAATTTCAGTCAAGTTTTTGTATATACAATGGACCCCCCCCCCCCATTGAAAATTCCAGCTAAAATACAATAAGTACTAGGTGTTTTGTTATAGGAACGTAGCCTAATGGCATTCAAAATCTCTTCTTAAGCAAGAAATTTGTCTAGACAGGGATTGGCTTCAACCTGAGGTAATTGGTCAATGGCTTTAGCATTGATTGATGATATTTTGAAAACACCATGGAAGCATTTAGTCCATTTCTCCAAAATCATGTTTTTACCACTAATCATTGAGATTCCATCAGGATTGAGTAGTTGAGATGCACCATATATCTCTGACTCATAAATAGCCTTTATGGCATCTTAAAAGTGCAAATTTCATTTACTTTCTTACTGAACTGAACCATGCACCTATCTAAGCTTCATTTGCACTTTACTTTTGATGCAAGCAAATGCTCTTTTTCTTAGAGATGAAAGAACTATCCTGCTGATAAACTCTTTGGAGTTGTTATTTTTTATTTAGCAGCTACTGAATTTCCCCATCATTTTCATCAAACCATTCTTGATGTTTGTGACTATTTTGATTCAGATGAGCAAATGTAGTATTGTACACCAAATCTCTGAAAGATGACCACTCCTTTTCTGTCCAACTGTTGCCAATCTTGTGACTCAAGTTTCCCTCCAAGTTAGCAACACCCTATTCTTCTCAGAAAAGCACTCTAATCTATTGACATTAAGTCTTCTGATAGTCATTTTGCCTTGGGATCTCTAATTTTGTTGAATACGAATATTTAATTTAGAAATGATAAATCTATGATCAGTCCAGCACTCTGCACCACACATTGCTTTTGTCATTCTCATATCCTGTCTTTCTTTTCTCTTTGCAATCACATAATCTATTAAATGCCAGTGTTTGCTCTGAGGGTGCATCTATGAAGTTTTATTGTGTTTAGGTAAATAGAAAACAGTGTTTGTAATGAGGAGGTCATAAGATGCACAAGTCTTTAATAGTAAATGACCAATGCTATTGTTGTTTCCAACTCCATTTCTCCCTGCCATGCCTGGTAGTCTGACCCTGCTCAAGAATTAAAGTCACCCAGAATTATGAGCTTGTCCTCTTTTTAGCACGTTGATGATGGCTCTGGAGAAGAAAATAAGACAGGTGACTTTGCACAGTCTTCCCTCACTTAAATCCAATTCACTTGCTTGCCATGGCATCACTTCCCTGATATCATGTTCTCTGAGAATGAAGGACAAACAGCAATAATGATAAGGGTCTCCAGGTCTTCATAAAATTTTGCTATGACCTCATCAAGGTTCATCATGGCACTGATGATGGTTGGCATGGAATTTTCTTGTGACAATCACATGATTGTCACAATCATGACAATGACAATCATGACAATCATGACAAGACTATCTTTCACTCCTTTTGCTAGCACACAAGCTTGCTGATTAGATTAATTTTGATTGTAAAACCTACTCTAGCTTCACGATACTCCCCTTCACTGCAACCACTCCAGAAAAGTGTATAATACTCCAACTTTAGTAATGTGGCCTTCATTTGCCACCCTTGTTTCACTCAGGGATGTGATTTAGATGTTATAACTTCTGAATTATATTGCAATAAGAGCTGTTCTTCTATTGGGTCTACTGGATTTTGTATTTACAAGTCTGCCCATATTCCACATATTGATGGGGGGTGGAATCATTTTTGCAGAAGTTTTTGTTCATTTCAATTGCAGGATAGGATTCCCACCTGCCATGGCAATCATGCCAGGATTTGGTAAGCAGACAATTTTTAGGGCAACTTTTCTAGCCCTTTTTTATACTAGGAGGTGAGCAATGTAGTCCCTAAAAGGTTAATTAGATCCACAGGAAGTCACTAAATCCCACTGCTACTTCCAGGGGCCTGGCCACCTGTATGCAGGGTTGTGACTACAGCTCCTGTATGTCCCCATCTTCTGCTTCATCATTTTCCTGTCACCACAGGACTTTGATAGATAAAAATGGTAAAGTGATATGGGTGATGTCTTTGGATTTATGCATAAATTGTATTTAAGTGAGGCAGAGTAGCATGAAGTTGTTGGCTTCTCTCTTCCACAGTCATCACAGTCCAGTGGTGTTAAGTTCTTACTAAGTACTAAATCCGTACTTAACAATTCTCTAGTTCCGGCCTTTCCTGGTAGTTTGACTTGTGAATTCCCAAGGAAGAGCTTGCATGCTTGGGAGGAGCAAGCTCATTGGTTGAAATGGTTCTTCCCAGAAGCCCTTGCATTATCCCACGCCCATTCTCTGGGGAGATAAAAGAGGACAGCACTCCAGAGATAGAAGAAGTCTCTGCTCTACATCACGCTTGATGTGGCTCTCTGAAGGAAAGGAAGTCACTTCTCTGGACAAGAGTTAACGGCAACTGTCTGGAGACAACGGTTCTTTACAGGACACAGCAGATCTCCTCCCAGAGAGCGATCGGCAGCATCTGGAGACAACAGCACGCTACACAGTGGCAGGACTGAGACAAGATGACTGGTGACGATTCAAGGTATAGTGGATGATCACAGTGTCTTTGGGATCGAACCAAGCTTTAAGTGCTCCATGGTGCCCTCTTCAGCTCCCTTTGTGGGCACTGGAACAAATTGTTTTTATCTACCCAATCCACCAGAAAAAGCCTTCATATGCTTGAGGTAGATAGCACCTAACTTATTGATAGGTTTGAGATCCCTTAACCTGGTTCAGCCCATCTGACAAAGCAGTTTACTGGGGTGTGGCTGATGTGCATGGAGCCACAGGGGAGAATTAGATGGATTGGATGGACACCAAAAATGGAAGGTATCCCCGAAGGAGTTCAACAGGCCTCAGACCAGAGATATTGGTCTCCCTAAATACACCCTATACCCCTAAGAGACAGGTGTTATTATTATCCTCATTTTACATTTAAAAGTCTGAAGCTGTATTTGAACTTAGCTTGTCCTAACTCTGGGCATTTGTGCTACTAACTGTCTCTAAGAGTTCAGTAGTAAAGGGTATCACCCCAAACCCCTAGACTAATCAGAATTTTTAGACAGCTACAGCAGGTAGAGACCATTACAGTGAGGACAAATGCTAAAGAGGACTATGAAAAGTCACTATTTTCAATCAGCCAATAAACATTTATTAAGCATATTCAGATGTGCCAGACACTGACAAAAAAACAATCCATATTCTTGAGGAGCTCATAGCCTAGAGCAGACAACATGCTTATAACTACATAGAAACAAACTATATATAGGATAAATTGGAGATAATTGATAGCAGGAAGGTATTGGCATTAGATGGGGGTAGAAAAAGACTTTTTATAACAACTGAGGTTTTATCTAGGACTTCAAGGTAGCAGAGCAGAAGTCAGTAATAAGGAAGGGGTGCAGCTAGGTGGTACAGTGGATAGAGCACCAGCCTTGAATTCAGGGGGACCCGAGTTCAAATTTGATCTCAGACACTTAACACTTCCTAGCTGTGTGACCCTGGACAAGTCACTTAACCCCAGCCTCAGGAAAAAAGGAAAAAAAAAAAGTAATAAGGAAGGAAAGAATTTCAGGCTTTGAATATGAGAAATGAAAATGCCTTCACCTGGGAGGTAGATAAGGAGTAATCCTGCCTAAAGGGACTAGTAAACCAGTTGCATTTGCCAACAGAAGTTGGTTATCATTGAATAATTCAAAGATTTAAATGTATAAAATGAACCTGCAAGTGTGAGCTAACAACAATCCACTGACATATTCCTTTGTAATTGTTGCTCA
Organism: Sminthopsis crassicaudata; assembly: GCF_048593235.1. Classification (NCBI taxonomy): domain Eukaryota; kingdom Metazoa; phylum Chordata; class Mammalia; order Dasyuromorphia; family Dasyuridae; genus Sminthopsis; species Sminthopsis crassicaudata. Next base: position 141,181,520 of record NC_133622.1, on the reverse strand, counting down.
TCTTTGGGACTCCTTGGACATAGCATATGAATGCTGCCCATGGGGTTTTCTTGGCAAAGATACTAGAGTGGTTTGTCATTACCTTTTCCAGTAGATTAAGGCAAATGGGGTTAAATGACTTGTCCAGAGTCACACAGCTAGTAAATTTCTGAGATTAGATTTGAACTTGTCTTCCTGACTTTCAGACCTTGTGTTCTATTCACTGAATCACCTAGATGCCTCCAGTTTACATCCTGATAGAGACTATTAATCTTTGTTGGCATAAGAAAGCTTAAAACACTTTATTATGCTCAAGAAATTGTACAACCTAAACATTTCAACCTTGCACTCTTAAGGACTCTAAGACCAGAACCAAAATCTCAGTGGATCCAGAAAGTATTTCTTCTCTGAATGAGCAAATTCTGGGGTCAAACAAAAAGATGTATGGGGGAGGGAACTGAATTGAACTCTCTCTTTTCTCTACCTATTGTATTTTTAACATCTCTGTTGAAGAAAGATGGAAAAGAAAAGATGAGTAATGTACAGGAATAGGTAGTGCAAAAGAGGTGATTCTTTTCAAGATAATCTGTTCCTCAATAATGGAACCCAAACAATTCACTCTCACCAGAAGGTCCTGGAGTCTGATCTTGTGGAACTATATTAAGTACTAAGACTGAACTAGCATTATGCTAAACTAGATAACCATTGTCTTTATCAATTCCACTGACTTAACAACACCTTGTAAGAATCCTTGTTTCAAGTTCAGAGTTCTGGCCCATAACAGGTTTTATTCTAATAATTCTCACTGTGAGATTTCTATTTGATCTACTTTAGTAATCAAGGATTCCAATTTTGTTTTGGGAGGGGAAACTTTAAAAACTTTCTCTTCTAAGCTACTTATTCTCTTTCCAATTCTTTCCTTCAGAGCTTTTGTTTTATTTTTCTGACAGAAGACAACTACCTTTGTGGTTATCTTTTGGTATCATTTGTCAGATAAGCTTTGACTCAACTACTTTGTCCCTTTGCCCTTTTGGGCAGACTGGATAGACTATCCAGCTGAGCAAGTACCTAGGTCTAATTCACAACAGATTTTCTATGAATTTTTTCAGTTGACTTTCAACCTACAGGAGAGATTACAGGTGGAATGCCCATCCTACACTTTTCAAATGGGTTGAGGACATTAAAAACACTAGAGGTGAAGGCAAAAAGTTGACAATATCAGTGAGATCTAAGAAACAGTTTGGAAACAGTCCAAAGCTAAGTTAGGGTTCAGAGGAATCATAATGATCAAAGTTTAAGCTCAAGAAAATCATCATCATAATCATTAAAAGACAGAATCTAAATGAACTGAGAACTGGTCTTAGTATCAGAAAGACTTATATTCAAGTCTTGCCTCTGGTACATGCTTGGTATGACTCTGGGCAAATTACTTAACCCTTAATGCTCTGAGCAAAATTGTAAATTCCTGAGAAACTACTGATAACTGGAGAGGAGTGGCCCACTTTAATTTTTATGGTATGTGTTACAATAGGAAAGTCACTAGTTTTGGAATCAGAGGAACTGGATTCAAATCCCACCACTAACTAAATGACCTCTGAGGAAACCTTCCAGCTTTAGATAAGTGATTCAGTGGAAGACTATCTGACTTTATCATGCTTAATTAACTGTGCAGGATGACAGCTGCTTCAGTGGAAAGTATTATTTTAATTTTGGAAGACAGCAACAGATTTGACAAAGGAACAAAGCAAACTATTATATAAATGATTCCAATGATTCCTGCTGGAATCAGACACAACCATGGTAAAAGTAACTTATCAATGGTTTTAGCTGTGTAGTCATGAGTGTAGGACTGTCACTGGAGGCCTCTAATTTCTGGGTTTGAAGGTAGGATTATATTCTAAGACAAGGTCTTTTGATAATTTTGTTTGTTCATCAAAGATGATTTGCTCCCAAAAACTTGGACTTGAGTTTTCCACAATATTGTTGTTTTATCTTTCTTCTTTTTCTTGTTGTTGTTCTTTTTTTTTTTTTTTTTGAAGTGATATAGCAGAGAGCCTCCTGAAACATAATGAAAAACAGATCAACAACAAAACCCAACAATTTTAGAAAGAGAGAAGAAAAAACCTGACAATGTTCTCTCTACTTACAGGTTATCATTTCATAAAACTAGCACAGAAATTGCATGTAAAGTTCTCCCTTTCAGCTTCAGAACAAAGAATAAGAATTTAAAAAGGTAAAAATGAAAATATGCCCTATTCTGTGGCCATGTAGCTGGAGAGTTATAAAAGGTTCTCTGAGCAATATTGAGTTTGTTGTAGGACAATTACATCACAGAAGATTTACCTTCACTCTGAAAACTCAATATAGGACTATAACAGTCTATTACAAGCACAGCAATACAACATCAAAGGAATGTTTAAAAGAACTAGACAGAACCTTTAAATCAACACAATTGAGTTATCCTTCCCCAAAGGAAGCACTCCTGGGAGAACTCACAACAAGGTTTTACAGGAGGTGTTACTAATTTACCACAAGTTATATTTAATATGCTTTAAAACATTGTTTATGATCTTTTCCCATTTTTTAGAACACAAAACAACAAATTGAAAGGAAAATAATCCCTAAAGAGTAAAAGCCTTGAAAATATGACAACAGTTTTGTGTCAACTGGGTTAACACTTTAAGCAATGCTCCAAGACATTAAGTGACTTGGAGAACAATTTTATATGGCTATACAAAAAAAAAAAAAAAATTATATATATATTTTATAATTTATTTATTTTATAATTTTATAATAGCTGTGATATATCATTGCTTTTCTATTTTCTTAAGTTCATTTCAGGAAAGGAGCTAAATATTATATCAGTGTAAATATCTGATTAAGTGGTTTATATAACATGTCATAATGGTCACTATTGCTAGTGCATTAAAAAAAATTCTATCTTTTTGGCCATAGCAATGCTAACAATCAATTAGTTTTATAACTTATAACAGTGAAGAGAATATTTAAGCCAACAAAATAACAGAATACTCAAGTTCTCTAGTGTTAAGTCAAATGATATTCATTGTACCTTTCTATGAAATGTTTTAGAATATTTTTTCAGGTTTCTTTACATCAAACCCAGAACTGAAATTTTAATTGCTTGATTATAGTAATATGCTTTACTTTTTTCTAACTAATAATTTTCCTATTAATTCTAATTTAAATTTTAGTTGTATTAATTTGATTAAAGCATTAATCTTAATAATATTGAAATGTCTCTATATTTGTATTCTAGAGAATTTTGATGAAGTCCCTGTTTCAGTGTTTTAAATCAATAGTTCAAGCATTTATTTAATGCCATTCATAAAGTAGGCATTATGCTAAACATTAAAGATACAAAAACAAAAATGAAAGTTTTTGCTTTTAAGGAGGTTTCATTCTCTTGGGGGAGATAAGATGTACACATATAATTATAAGACTTACTACCCTATCCCCTTCTATCCCCTCCCTCCAAAATCAGGTTGTGAATAGCCTTCAGATAATTTTTTCTCCCTCCGAATATTCTTAAGGAGGTTTATGGGACACTTGCCAATGGAACACTTCTGTTCCCATTTAGCCACCGTTATTTTGTTGGGTTTGACTCTTTATGACATCATCTGAGTTTTCTTTGCAAAGATACTGGAGTGATTTGCCATTTCCTTCTCCAATTTATTTTACAGATGAGAAAACTGAGACAAACAATGTCATTTGCCCAGAGTCTTGTGTCTTGAGGCTGGATTTGAAGTCAGGTTTTCTTGACTCCAGACCCAGAGCTCTATCCACAGTACCAACTGGTTGCTTTTTACATATGAATATTTACTTCAACAGGTATAATTACCAATATCTATATTTAATCCCTAATATGTGAGAAACTTAATTCTCCTCACCACACACACACCTCCTTGGTAAAAACGTATCAGATTCATTATTTAACTCAGTTTCTATGGAGAATGTAGTACCAGTTCCAAGACTGAAATTCCCTCAGGCTTAGTATGAGTCCCATATATTCTGAGTTCTTTAGGAATTGTAGCCTCAAGATCCTCATGGCTAGGCGTTCTCTCTTAGCCCCTGAAACTGAGAAGAACAAATGAAATGGAAACAGTCCTCCTTCTCTGTGACCCCCATTACTTAGAACCAAGGTAAAAGAGGAGGAGAAGGAAATTCATCTGTTTACACTGGCTTAGGTCCTGGGGAGTTGAAAAAAAGCCTACATCAGGAAAAAGCAGAGATAGAAATAGCCAATTTAAAAAATGTTTCCTATTTAAGTTATTAGGCCAAAGGAAGCATTTTAGGGGATGAAGAGTATCTCCATTTTTAGAAGAAGACATGCTGAGATAAGCCCAGGTTACACACATATATACAAATAGAAATAAATTTTTGGCTGGGGGAGGTTTAGTAGCTGGAGGGATTGGAAAACCATAAATGTAAAGGTAGGATTCGAATCAAGAAAGAACTGCTGTAGAGATGATTCTTGAGCTGAGTTTGGAAAGAAGTCAGAGCTTCTAAGAACACAGTGATGACTGGGGGGTACATTCCAAGCATGAAGAAGAGATAAGGAAGATAGAATTTATGTGTGAAAAATTACCATTACTTAAAAATAAATAGCTCACATTGCTAGTACATTGTCTTCATGACTGATTGACATGAGCAGTGTGAAGTATTATTCACTTCATTTTATAGATGAGAATGCTGATGCCCCAAAAGATTAAGTAATTTTCACAAGATTTCACAGTTATGAATGTAAGGAAAAAAGCAAACAAACAAACTTAAATCTAGGTCTACCTACAACCAAACTAGTGATTTTTCTATTAGACTATGATTACTGATTTTTGTTATATAGAGAACAAGCATAAGACAATAGATTTTCAGAAGGATCCAAGGCTAGCACTTTATTAGTGTGTCTTTAGCTATTTTATTTTTGAGGTTGCTGTTTGGTGTTTCTTACTGTCTTGAATCTACATGCAAAGTTGTCTAATAATTAAAGGGCTCTTTAGTATCTAAGTTTACATTATCAACAAAAATTTTAAGCACATGAGCCTTTTGAGCTAGTCATGAAAACCCTCCCACAGCAGGTGCATGGAACTGCCTATTTACACATGGTATTGAGTGTGTGGGGGGTGTCCTAGAGTTTATCCATATTGATAGAGAATTGTTTTATTGGAGTCATATTGCAAAGTTTTGTAATAAATCAGATTGTTCCTGGATTTATTATTTTCTATCTGTGGCCAGGATACTTTTTTTGATTGATTTTTGTCTTCGATCTGGGTTTCTAAATTCCTTTTCTTTGGAATATGGTATTATTTATTCATTTTAATATTTAAATATTTTTCTTTATACTATATAGTTTTACTGTATGGTTTCATTCCCTTCACACTTCTCAAGCTAGGGAGCCATCCTTTAAAACAACAAATATTTTTTGAAAAGAATTGAAAAAAATTAGTTTAGTTAAACTATGTCTGATCATGTCTGCCAGCATATTTGACTGCATATGCAACATTCCATAGCTATTATCTTCCTAAGTCCCTTTTCAATTTTCTCTCTTGACAAGACTCTTATACTTAAAATAAAACTTTCTGATCCTTAAGTATTTCCGTTTTCTTGCTTTTATTCAAGTAACTGCCTTGTTTGAAATATTTCAAAGTATTATTTTGGTTGTGGCCATCTTTATACAACAAATTTTTTGATATGGAAGAATTCAAAAGACGGGATGCTTATATATATATGATATACTTTTTAACTCTAAAATAGTCTTTATTAATTATTACATGTTCCCTGTAGTTTATATAATACTATATATATATACATATATATATATATATATATATATATATATATATATATATACACACACACACCTATATACATACTTTATATATACCTTGATGATCACTATTACAAATTTTTTAAAAGAATTTTTGGTTGCCAATTTTAAATATATATAATATATATATATATATATATATATATATATATATATATATATATATATATATAATATATATAAACACAGAGATGATTTTAAAACCAAAATATTCAATATACCTTGTTTCAGGAAATTTTCAGGTTAGGTTACCACAGTAGAAATTTTCACCTGTTTCTCCTTTGACTAAGCTAAGTTTATAGAATTGTCATACTATACATAGGCATGGAAGTAAGAAGCTGAAAAGGATTTGAATCCGTCTGCTTTCCAACAGCGTACTTTCCACTATGAGGCTGTCTCATCCTCCTCATTTTATAGACAAGGAAATTGTGGTTCCAAAAGGTGAAAGTGCAACATCACACAATTAAGAAACATGTCTAGGATTTGACCCTATATGAAAGAGAGAGAGAGAGGGGGGCGGGGGAGAGGGGGAGAGAGACTCATATTCAGAAACACAGAGACAGAAACAGAGAGAGATAAGTAAGGCAAGATATAATCTTGAATAATTATCCACATTCTTGTATTTAGCTCTGGTCTCAAAGGACTAATGACACCAGAGGTTGCTCACTTTGGTGTTGTAATAATTACACAAATATAGTAACAGGGCCTTAGACCCTCAAAGTTTTAGGGATGTGAAGAGAGTACATCCAACAAGGGCACTCCTTGGCAGAATTGTAAAACAAAAGAGGAATGTTTGCTTTTGGGTTGACGGAGATATTATATAATCAACACCTGTTACCTGACAGTTTAATAAGAATTATACCAAATAACATTGAATGAGTAACCACATTAAACAGCTATCACTGTTGAAAGACAATTAATCCTTTAGTCTAGACCTGTTCCAATATTTAAGGACTTGTGTTCCTTTCTAAAGGAAATTATATTAATTATAATGGCTATCCAGGAAAGAGCAATAAAGTTTAATGCCAGTTTTTATCTCTTCTGGAATGCCATCACCTGCTGGCCTGAAGAAAAATCCTTCTGGTTTTTGGTTAGTGCTGGCAGGATATTTTAGTTATGATCTTATCAGGATTTCAACATATAGGAGTCTAGTCCCCTTACTTCAGATTTCTGAAATTTTGACTGAGGGTAAAACTTTAATTTACTGAAAAGCTGGCAACCAGTAAGCACCAATTAATAACTTTTTTTTTTTTTTTTTAACAGGAGACAACATGATAAAGTGGAAAGCATGGAATAAAAGAAGTGGAAAAGGAATAATAATGATAGCTAGCATTTATATAGAACTTTAAGAGTTTCAGAACACATTACAAATATTATCTTATTTAATGCTCACAACAACCCTATAAGGTAAATGCTATTAGGCCCCCTTTTTTTAACTGATGAGGAAAATGAGGCTAAATGACATGCCCAACATCACTAGTTCATGTTTGAAATAAGATTTGAACTCAAGTATTCCTGAACTCTAACTATTGTACACTACCTACAAGATTTGAGTCCATATTCTGGCTCTGACTCATAGTATATATAATCCTAAACAAGTCACTTAAACTTTCTGAGCCTCAGTTTCCTCCTCTGGAAAATAGGGTTCAAAATATTTGAATACTTGCACTGGAGAAATCTACCTTTGGTCTCAGAGTAAGGAAACTGTATTCAAATTCTACTTTTCACCCATACTTCCTGTGTTAGCATGAGTAAATCATTATGTTGCAGAGGACAAGTAGAGGGGAAGACAGGAAAGGTAATAAGTTTTTATTAACCATCCACTGTGTGCCAAGCACCTTGCTAAACATTTAATAAATATTATCTCCTTTGATCTTCTCAGCAACCATGTGAGGCAGGTGCTATTATTATTCTCTCCATTTTACAGTTGAGGAAACTAAGCCACAGATAAAATGACTTTTCCAAGGACACATAGTTAACAAGTCTATTTGAACATGGGACTTTAAAAAATGTCATTTAATTATTTTTTAAAATTGTAGTATTTTATTTTCTCCCAATTACACGTAAAAACAATTTTTTTAGTATTATTTTTAAAACTTTGAGTTCTTAATTTTCTCTCTTACTACCTCTTCACCATGCTGTCATTGAGAAAGCAACCAATTTGATATAGATTATACATGGAAGATAGGATTTTTTGATTCTAGGCTCAGCACTCTATAGCTTGTACTATCTAGCTCTCTAGAGAAGTGCTGTTGTATATTGGTGAGGAGTTTCCTTTACCAATGAAATCACAGATACGCTATTTCTATAACCCTCTCTCCAAAATTCCTCCCAAGCCCCCAAGCCCCATGGCTGATTCCTTTATCCTTTATCCCCACAATAGCAGTACACTTATGGTGAGTCCAGCACACTGTCAACCTTAAAGGTCACATGACTAGGTAATATTTACATGCTGGGCTTTTATTACAATGGGACCAATTACAATAAAACTAGTCAATGTTGTGATTAAAATACTAGAATTCATCAAAACTCTTCTTTTATTCGTTTCTGTATACATCCCTTCATATGTGGTTGTAGTTAATATCCTATTGTGCTATTTGGTTCTTCCTTCCTTCCTTCCTTCCTTCCTTCCTTCCTTCCTTCCTTCCTTCCTTCCTTCCTTCCTTCCTTCCTTCCTTCCTTCCTTCCTTCCTTCCGTTACTTCGTTTTTTCCCCAGGAAATGTAATTCTTGATTACTAGATTAGACCAAAGAGAAATCAATGACTCCATGAGACAGTGAAAATTATTGGAAGAAAAACCAAAGGACTGAAAATAAAATGGAAGAAAATAAAATTTATATGAGATTTGTTCTCTATTTCATGGTGCCTGTTTTTCCTTAAGGCCATAATTCACTAATTGCCAAAGATTTATCATATTTAGTTTTTCTAATATTCTATTCTGATATTTAACTACATTTTTTCCCTGATAGATTTAAATCTAAAAAAAGTACATTGGCGTTTCCACAGATTTCTATTTTACTGTTTTGTGGAAATGCAGATGAGGTTACATGTACAATGTCCATGCTATACTTTACAAATGGGGACCAGAGCATGAACAATATTGGATACCAGAGGAATATATTGACAATTAGACATCAATGAAATCTGAGAATAGGACCCCATTAGGTCATGAAGAATCAGATATAGTTCAACAACTGGACAGCAACAACATATCTGTGTTTAGTTTTCAGCTTTAGTCCTTACCAGAAATATTGTGGAGAAATTCCTGTTGCAGGTATTGGTTTAAGGACTAGATCAATCTGCTTTCTGTCTTTAAGTTAATCTTCCATAAAGCATACAAAAAAAGAGTCAGAGAAAAGATAGGTATGATCTCATTATCAGAAATTCAAGGGGGAGGATGGAACAGGAAGAATAGGAGAAGCTTAAAGTGAAATTCTGATAATATAATTACAAATGATAACAAAAAAGAAAAAAAAAACTATATAAGGGATTCTCTGCAGAACTTATAATTTTAAATGACAGGAACAAAGGGTGAACCAATCAATCAGCAGGCATCTATTAAAAGTAGCACAAAGTAATCAAGCAGGAAAATCTAGAGGACTTCTCCATTTATTTGGAATTCTTGTTCCATTTAAATTCTCTGCAAAACTTCCCATATGACATTGGTATACAATGATGGTAAATATATGCATCTATTTTATGCCTCATTAGATTTTAATAATCAGAGGGTTATTGGATAGAGTTATATCTGTCACTGCAATCATTCTATATAATTTTAGAACACATAAGTATGTATATATAAATATGAGACTCCTTGTGGGAGGAAGGATTTTAAACTGCATTTTTACTATTCCAAGTCAAATATTTTTTGTCATCAACAAACAAAAATTACAGAATCTTGTCATTTTTACTTTTAAATTTTGTGATTACAAATTAATTTATAATACATTTGCAAAAGTTTTCTCCTACTTTTGTCAGTTTTACTCCTAATATATATGAATCTGTGGGTCAAAAACATGAGAGGAAATAAGCTAATAATTTTAATGTCTTTCTGATAATCTGTTAGGATAATAATATCACCTGTGATTACCTCCCTCACATTGTTTTGTGTCTTTCTTTTTTTTTTAATTTAGAATTTTTTTCCACAGTATATATGCATGAGTAATTTTTAAAAATAATATTATCCCTTGTATTCATTTTTCCAAATTATTCCTCCCTCCCTCCACTCCCACCCCCGATGACAGGCAATCCCATACATTTTACATGTGTTACAATAAAACCTAGATACAATATATGTGTGTAAATACCATTTCCTTGTTGCACATTAAGTATTAGATTCTGAAGGTATAAGTAACCTGGATAGATAGACAGTAGTGCTAACAATTTACATTCACTTCCCAGTGTTTCTTCTCTGGGTGTAGTTATTTCTGTCCATCACTGATCAGCTGGAAGTGAGTTAAATCTTCTTTATGTTGAAGATATCCACTTCCATCAGAATACATCTTCATACAGCATTGAAGTGTACAGCGATCTTCTGGTTCTATTCATTTCACTCAGCATCAGTTGATGTAAGTCTCTCCAAGCCTCTCTGTATTCCTCCTGCTGGTCATTCCTTACAGAGCAATAATATTCCATAACCTTCATATACCATAATTTACCCAACCATTCTCCAATTGATGGACATCCATTCATCTTCCATTTTCTAGCTACAACAAAAAGAGCTGCCACAAACATTTTGGCACATACAGGTCCCTTTCCCCTCCTCAGTATTTCTTTGGGATATAAGCCCAATAACAGCAATGCTGGGTCAAAGGGTATGCACAGTTTGATAACTTTTTGGGCATAATTCCAAATTGCTCTCCAGAATGGCTGGATTCTTTCACAACTCCACCAACAATGTATCAGTGTCCCAGTTTTCCCACATCCCCTCCAACATTCATCCTTATTTGTTCCTGTCATCTTAGCCAACCTGACAGGTGTGTAGTGGTATCTCAGAGTTGTCTTAATTTGCATTTCTCTGATCAGTAGTGATTTGGAACACTTTCATATGAATGGATATAGTTTCAATTTCATCATCTGAGAATTGTCTGTTCATATCCTTTGACCATTTATCAATTGGAGAATGGTTTGATTTTTTATAAATTAGGGTCAATTCTCTATATATTTTGGAAATGAGACCTTTGTCAGAACCTTTGTTTTTAAAAATATTTTCCCAATTTGTTACTTCCCTTCTAATCTTGTTTGCATTAGTATTGTTTGTACAGAAACTTTTTAGTTTGATGTAATCAAAATCTTCTATTTTGTGATCAATAATGATCTCTAGTTCTCCTTTGGTCATAAATTCCTTCCTCCTCCACAGGTCTGAGAGGTAGACTATTTTCTGTTTCTCTAATCTATTTATTATCTTATTCTTTATGCCTAAATCATGGACCCATTTTGATCTTATCTTGATATATGGTGTTAAGTGTAGATCCATATCTAATTTCTGCCATACTAATTTCCAGTTTTCCCAACAGTTTTTTC